>NW_015506093.1:264010-269870 GCF_001515645.1 Sinocyclocheilus grahami | reverse complement strand
TTAATGGTGATTTGTGTCCTTTTTAACAGTCTCTGATCCTCATTCACTGTCAATGAAAAGAGAAGCCAGGGCATTCAGCTGTAAATAATGCCATTGTGTTCTAGGGAAGAAAGTCATACAGGTCTGTACAAATATAAATGTGAGTAAATGATGACATGTTTCATTTTTTTGGGCAAACTATTACTCTAATTACTGAGAAAAGGTTTTTTTTTTTTTTTTAGAAAGTTAATCTGTAACCTTATGAAGTTAAATATTTCAGGCGCAAATAGGACGAAATACACGCCATCATCAGAGTGTCATTCAATATTGAGGTGACGCTTTTAAACAGTGTACGCTTCTATCACTCTAATTCAGTGCTGAACACAAAGTTTGGTTACTTATACAAAACTGACAACTGCATTCTGAACTGAATTTAGCTGCAGTATATACTTGGTCTTTGTGTTCATCACCTGAGATTGAGGGTTTGGTTCAGTACACAACTGTACGACCCCCACTATGTCTAAGTTTCTCCATAGAATGACTGACTACATTTACTAAAATGTGTAATGCATAATAATTATCAACCACAGAGACCTTTCTTTAGTTTGATCAGACTTCCAGTTTTAATTAAGTTTGCAAAATAGTTAGCATTTTTGTTGTTGAGCTGAAATCTGGACGCTGTATGTGTTCATGTAGTAGTAAGGCTGGGTGAAATGACCAAAAAATTATCACGATAACATTTTTTATATCAGTCGATAACAATAATTATCATGATACATTTCAAATCTTTATTTCTTTCAAGTTTAAAGGCAGATTTCTGCTCCATAAGTGAAAGTTATAGAAACCAGACCATTAATTGTGGTTTTAAACTACTCTTTATGGTCAAAACATGACAAACACTTCACGTTTTGGAATACTTTACACTTTTCCAGTAATTTTTTTCTTAACAAAATAATTATTTTAATAGAAACAAAAAATAATGTATTAGTTTTTGCATGTTCTAATGAGTGATATTGTATCAAATTATGAAACAGGTTTGTGTTGCCTGACTTTGACATGTATATTCAGCTCAGTTTGCAGTGCAGGCTGCAATAATAATATATATATATATTTTTTGTCTCACAGAAATGCACATTTGGCTTGAGTTAGGATGCAGATGTAAATGAATGTCCATTATCAAAATTAGTAACATCTGTAAAGATTCTAACTACATTATTTGAATTATTCTGACTGTTTGACTTTTATTAAAATTAACCACTTTTCTCGATCATCATAACCACAGTTAAAACCACACATACAGCACCTCAATACCATGGTAAAAATGTAATGTCTCAGTTTCCCTGAAGGAGGGAACAGAGACGTCACATCGTGACCGACGAATTGGGATCTCGCTTCAAGAGACCAATCTACTGCGAGTGTAACTAAACGAGTTAATGCACATTGGCATGCAATTATTGCATCCAGCTTCCGCTGATCACAGCGTGAGCATAAAAAGTCAGTCGGTGCAATTCATACCAGGTTCTTGCTGAGGAGCCGATGACCCGGCTGCTCAGTGGTGGTACAGCAGCCATGGCGACGGGACGTGACGTGACGTCTCCGTTCCCTCCTTCAGTGAACGAGGGTTACATACGTAACCGAGACGTTCCCGTTCAGTCGGTCACTGCGAGTCCCGTCGTGACTGACGAATTGAGATTCCCTACCAAAGCGCCATGGATGCTGCCCCTTCCATTGCCCTGTGCAAGCCACCTGCACCCCTTTTTGGTGTAGGCCGGGGCTCGCAATAAGAAGACCATTCATCGTTGTCGTAGCACTACCCACTCAGTGAGATTGGATAACACTGAGAAAACGTACCCATTCCACTTGGAACAGGGACGCTGCAGAAGCCCCATCCTTCCCGAAGGAGGTTTTGGAAGCAAATACACATATGAACATCCGTTTAGGTGCATATGGAAAATTGGAGGTGATTGTAACCCTAATGGAATGACAGAAGTCTGCCGGGGAAACATGGGCTCTGAGGCTATACTGTGGACTTTACACATATGGGAACCACTTAGGCCTCTACATATGGAACCCAGCCCTCTACCGGTTCTCACGGATTCATCAAGTGAGGGCCTGGCACCGGACGTTCCGCCACATCTGGCTGCTGAGGGGACGGAGTAGCTCGACAGGGCCTACAGTACGGACACTCTGGAGCAGTTTTAGCAAGCCGACACTAACCGGGGCCTCTCAGTGCCTCTACCCGTTTGAGGTGAGAACACAGGAGGATACCGGCTCCATATGAAGGCTATAGAATCTAGCGAACGTGTTGGGGGTCGTCCAGCCCTCAGCTCTACAGATATCTGTCAGCGCCCAGGAGGATGCAACACTCCTAGTAGAGTGAGCTCGCAACCTGAGTGGGCAGGGCACACCCTGTGCCTGATAAGCCAGGGTGATGGCATCCACAATCCAGTGAGCCATCCTCTGCTTAGAGACGGCCTTCCCCTTCTGCCGGCCTCTGTATCAGACAAAGAGCTGGTCTGAGGACCTAAAGCTTCGTGTCCGGTCTATGTAGCATCTCAAGGCTCAGATGGGACAGAGCAAAGCTAGGGCTGGGTCTGCCTCCTCTGGGGGCAGCGCTTGTAGGCTCACCACCTGATCCCTGAAGGGAGTAGTGGGAACCTTGGGCACATAGCCGGGCCGGGGCCTCAGGATTACCTGGGAGTCAGCCGGCCCAAACTCTAGGCACGAATCGCCGACTGAAAATGCATGCAGGTCCCCTACCCTCTTGATGGAGGTCAGTGCAAGCAGAAGCAGAGTTTATTAAAATAAACTTTAGCTCGACTGACTGCAAAGGCTCAAATGGGCCCTGCTGTAGTGTTTTAAGCACTAGAGACAGGTCCCAAGAGGGTATAGAGGATGATCTCCGAGATGATCATCTTCCCGCCCCCCTAAGGAACCTGATGACCAGATCATGCTTCCCTACGTTGGGGGTCGTCCAGCCCTCAGCTCTACAGATATCTGTCAGCGCCCAGGAGGATGCAACACTCCTAGTAGAGTGAGCTCGCAACCTGAGTGGGCAGGGCACACCCTGTGCCTGATAAGCCAGGGTGATGGCATCCACAATCCAGTGAGCCATCCTCTGCTTAGAGACGGCCTTCCCCTTCTGCCGGCCTCTGTATCAGACAAAGAGCTGGTCTGAGGACCTAAAGCTTCGTGTCCGGTCTATGTAGCATCTCAAGGCTCAGATGGGACAGAGCAAAGCTAGGGCTGGGTCTGCCTCCTCTGGGGGCAGCGCTTGTAGGCTCACCACCTGATCCCTGAAGGGAGTAGTGGGAACCTTGGGCACATAGCCGGGCCGGGGCCTCAGGATTACCTGGGAGTCAGCCGGCCCAAACTCTAGGCACGAATCGCCGACTGAAAATGCATGCAGAGGTCCCCCCCTCTTGATGGAGGTCAGTGCAAGCAGAAGCAGAGTTTTCATTAAAATAAACTTTAGCGCGACTGACTGCAAAGGCTCAAATGGGCCCTGCTGTAGTGTTTTAAGCACTAGAGACAGGTCCCAAGAGGGTATAGAGGATGATCTCCGAGATGATCATCTTCCCACAATGAGAAGATGACTCATCCACAAACGCCACCTCAGCGTGCTACATGCCCAGGCACGTGAGGCAGCGATCGCGACCATCACCCAGCGCCAGGTAACGACCGCATCCAGAAACGCCCTGGTGATACGTTGTCTATAGCAAGACCCACATCATCTTTACAAAGACGTAACGTCAAGTTTGCCACACAATGTCGTCTTTAAAAAGACGCACCCGAAATTGCTCTTTTACGGAAAAAGCTAATTTAGCATGCTGAGACGCACAGGGGAGATGATCACCTGCAACACAAACAGGGGGTAGTGCAGCCTGATGCGTGCAACCCACTCTACACGAGAAACCACCACTGCTGAAGCGCCGTACCACCAACACGAAGAGCTCTCAAAGAACGCGCTGAACTCGTTCTGCCTTCTTTCTCTTAGTAGAGTAGTCAGGAGCAGAACAATGTGATCACTCAGCTGAGTAGCTGAATATGCGCTGCATCTGCTGCCTACTTATACTCACACTGTGATCAGCGGCAGCTGGATGCAATAATCGCATGCCAAAGTGCATTGGCTCATTTAGTTTACACTCGAAGTAGATTGGTCTCTCTAAGCGAGATCCCAATTCGTTGGTCATCCGACGTGATGTCGGGAGTGACCGACTGAAAGGAAACTCTTACGCCTCTTAAAAGTACTCCTTCCTACTCCTAACACTTTTAAGGGTTAAGATACTTTGTGAATAACTTTTATCTTCCCTAAGATATTCTCTTTAACTGTAAGGGGAAATGTCCACTTATCTAAGAATTTTCTCAGAATTTTTTCACTAGGAGCAACACTTTGCACTAAGAGTTTTCATGAAAACGGGCCCAGGTCTGTCAGACAGAAGCCTTTATCTGTCGTCTGTCGTGTCTCTCTGTTTTTATCAGGATTAAAATACATGTTAAGATTCCTGCAATTAGTTTCATTGTGTTTTGCTCTATCTGTTTTGAACACGTTTAAACAACCCATTAGCAAGTTAAAATATTATTAAATAGTATTAAATAAATATTAAACAGAGTATAAAACCCTTAAAATTAAACTCTCAAAAGAAGAGAGACAAGTGTATTTATCAGCAGTGTTAATGTAACATCTGAGAATCTCTCGATCGGATCTGTAACCGTACATTTAGACTGAGTTTAAGAGGACAATGATATTCAACTCACCCTTCACAGTGAGAGAAACAGCAGAACTTGATTGTGATGATTTTGGTCTTCCATCTCTCTGTCCTCTACACCAGTACTGATCCTGATCAGACTCAGTAGCTCCTCTGATAGTGAGAGTGTCTCTGTTTACAGTGTAACGCTCAGACGCCTGTAACATTACACTGTCTGTGCCTTTATACCACTCATATCTCCAGTTACTGTAAGACTCAATCACACACTTCAGATTGACTGTCTCTCCAGTGAATACAGGACTGTCTGGAGTTACAGTCAGTGTAGATCTGGGTAAATCTGTGAAGAAAAAACAAAGTGACTCATCAATAAAAAATAAAAAAAAATTGAAAATGTGTTAAAACTCGATAGTTCATGCAATATTTGATGTCATATTTCATAATGTTTGTTGTGTTTTGGTTTTGTCCTGTCATTAGTTCTCTGATCTCAGTGTTTTCTGGAGGCTCTGGCTCTGTCATGTCCTCAGACAAACACCTCTGACTCATCATAGAAAGCAGAATGAAGCTCCTGCTGAAGAAGAGCTGAAGACCTCCAACTACAACCTCATATGAGGAGCAACTGAATCTCAATCAACTTCAACAGACTATCTGAAGACTTCATGAACTCATTTAACATCATTATCTGTAAGTCTCTTCATTCTTTCTGACTTCAGGACAAAACTCATCTGTATTGAACTCTTTCACTAATGCAGGGCCGGTTCTAGACATTAGGAGGCCCTAGGCAAAATTCATGTTGAATGCCCCCCCACCCCCAATAAAAAGAACTTGAAATATGATTCCTAACCTTTTTATTTATACAACATTTAACTTTAATTTTGTATGTTTTACTTATACAGTACAAACATATGGAAACTACAATTTTGTTTTTGAAAGAAGTCTCATATGCTCATCAAGCCTGGATTTAGCCTATTTGATCAAAAATACAGAAAAAAGCAATAATATTGTGAAATATTATTACAATATAAAATAATGGTTCCCTTTCATTGGAACTTCGAACTGCGTCCTCTAGGGGTCGCTATGGGGAACGCCTCGTCGTGACCCGTGTCTGAAGCATACATTGAAAAAACACCAACTCGTTGGCCGGCGACAGCCATGACGTCACTACCGGTGCGACT
>NW_015506093.1:258584-259790 GCF_001515645.1 Sinocyclocheilus grahami | reverse complement strand
AATGTAACATCTGAGAATCTCTCGATCGGATCTGTAAC
Source organism: Sinocyclocheilus grahami (assembly GCF_001515645.1). Classification (NCBI taxonomy): domain Eukaryota; kingdom Metazoa; phylum Chordata; class Actinopteri; order Cypriniformes; family Cyprinidae; genus Sinocyclocheilus; species Sinocyclocheilus grahami. The sequence goes on along the minus strand of NW_015506093.1, from coordinate 259,752 downwards.
CGTACATTTAGACTGAGTTTAAGAGGACAATGATATTCAACTCACCCTTCACAGTGAGAGAAACAGCAGAACTTGATTGTGATGATTTTGGTCTTCCATCTCTCTGTCCTCTACACCAGTACTGATCCTGATCAGACTCAGTAGCTCCTCTGATAGAGAGAGTGTCTCTGTTTACAGTGTAACGCTCAGACGCCTGTAACATTACACTGTCTGTGCCTTTATACCACTCATATCTCCAGTTACTGTAAGACTCAATCACACACTTCAGATTGACTGTCTCTCCAGTGAATACAGGACTGTCTGGAGTTACAGTCAGTGTGGATCTGGGTAAATCTGTGAAGAAAAAACAAAGTGACTCATCAATAAAAAATAAAAAAAAATTGAAAATGTGTTAAAACTCGATAGTTCATGCAATATTTGATGTCATATTTCATAATGTTTGTTGTGTTTTGGTTTTGTCCTGTCATTAGTTCTCTGATCTCAGTGTTTTCTGGAGGCTCTGGCTCTGTCATGTCCTCAGACAAACACCTCTGACTCATCATAGAAAGCAGAATGAAGCTCCTGCTGAAGAAGAGCTGAAGACCTCCAACTACAACCTCATATGAGGAGCAACTGAATCTCAATCAACTTCAACAGACTATCTGAAGACTTCATGAACTCATTTAACATCATTATCTGTAAGTCTCTTCATTCTTTCTGACTTCAGGACAAAACTCATCTGTATTGAACTCTTTCACTAATGCAGGGCCGGTTCTAGACATTAGGAGGCCCTAGGCAAAATTCATGTTGAATGCCCCCCCACCCCCAATAAAAAGAACTTGAAATATGATTCCTAACCTTTTTATTTATACAACATTTAACTTTAATTTTGTATGTTTTACTTATACAGTACAAACATATGGAAACTACAATTTTGTTTTTGAAAGAAGTCTCATATGCTCATCAAGCCTGGATTTAGCCTATTTGATCAAAAATACAGAAAAAAGCAATAATATTGTGAAATATTATTACAATATAAAATAATGGTTCCCTTTCATTGGAACTTCGAACTGCGTCCTCTAGGGGTCGCTATGGGGAACGCCTCGTCGTGACCCGTGTCTGAAGCATACATTGAAAAAACACCAACTCGTTGGCCGGCGACAGCCATGACGTCACTACCGGTGCGACT
>NW_015506093.1:254283-258507 GCF_001515645.1 Sinocyclocheilus grahami | reverse complement strand
TTCCAAAAAAAAAAAAAAAAAAAAAGCTCCGCTCTCGTTTGTCTCTTTTTTCCCGCGATTCAGGACCCACCGCTGCTAAGGCATGGAAGGGAATGAGCTTGTGGGGATCACAGGTGGATCTGGCCGATGATGTATACCCTTCCGCTAGTTTCTTTGCAGTGTTTCTGTCCCTTTTTTCTAGGGTAGTTCCTCAGTGGGCACCCCCGCTGCTGGGTTCAGAAACCGGGTGCTCGACTTGCAGTGTTTATTTCACTCGTCAATATATGTCCAGAAGGTAAGTAAAGAGAGGGTTAATGTGAGTATGATGTTTCTTTTGAGCATTAATCCTCTTTGAGGAGTTGGATTCCTCGCTCCATGGGCTGTCCTGCTCCCGGCGCCTATTTATACTATAGTCACACCGGTAGTGACGTCATGGCTGTCGCCGGCCAACGAGTTGGTGTTTTTTCAATGTATGCTTCAGACACGGGTCACGACGAGGCGTTCCCCCATAGCGACCCCTAGAGGATGCAGTGTCTCGTTCCCTACTCAGGGAACCATGGTTACATAAGTAACATGAGACGATTTTTATCATTATAGGGTGGCTGTGTACACACACTGCCAACACACATTTCTGTTCAAACAACTTGTAAAAGTGCATGTAGCATTATATGACCCCTTTAAGAAAGCTCGAGAGGTCTCTCAAGTGGTTAGGAGTTGCCAGTATGGGCATGTGATGGTGCTGAGGAGACGTGCGCAAGTCTTTCAGGAGAGGAAGAATGTTTTTGAAATGTTTGACAACGAGCAGTTAATAAAACAGCTAAATTTCCTCAGTTATTTGAACAGAAAACGAGCAAAGAATATTTACATTACCAAAGAACATCAACTGACTTCAGTCTAACGCGAGTATTATATGCTCTTTAAAAACACTCCCGTTATAATCAGTGAAGGTACCTACACTGTATCATGAATAAACCTCTTACCCCTTATTAACACTGCACACATCTGCGGCATGTTACGGCTCCGTCACGGCCACCGCAGCTGATCACGGCTACTCACCAGTTTCTGAAGCGGCTCTACGCACTGTATCACTAAAGATAGGTGCCTTTATTTTTGACGGACAATAATAATAATAATAATCGTCTTGCTGTCGTCAAAGAAATCAGCAACAGGCGATATCTCTGACTGTCGTCGATACATACTATCATCTACCGGCACAACCCTAAATTAAAGGTTGTAATGACGATTAATTTCCTTACCATAATGTATTTTCTTGAAAATTCTTTATTGTCAAATGTGTGTTGAATGTAAACTCCTATTAGGATTTTAACCATTCAATGTGAATTTATCTGAGAATATTCTTAAATAAGGGAATCTATTCGGTGATTGGTCCATGTGTTTCGTCATCCAAAATCCCATTTGTGGCACAGCAAAGTGTCGTGAATCAACTCTAAGACTGACTCTTAATATTTAGTCCTACAGTTCGCTTAAATTACAACTGAGATGCTTGATAACTAACTTTTAAGCGCAGGGTAAGATTTGCATTTCTGTACCAAATAAAGAGTATAAACTATATCTTAAGATAAGTCAATATTTGAACCACTAAAGTTTTTTTCCCCCCTACATATGTGTTTTACTCTTTTTATAGGCACACATTTAACTGTGAGTCTGAGACTTGATGAAGGGTAAGTTTTGCATTTATGTACTAAATAAAGAATATAAACCGTATGTTATTAAGATAAGCCAACATTTGAACGACTTTACATTTTTTTCCATCATTAGAATATTAGACAGCTGAGTTCAATCGGTGTCCGTGTCATAGGCTGGAAGATGTAGGAGCGAGGAAACGATTTAGCTGTGATTGGAGCTGCAGATCCACCGGTCAGTGTGGTTTAATTAATTAGCCTACTCACTCTCATGTTGTTCCACACTTGTAAGACCTTTGTTCATCTTCAGAACACAAACTAAAATATTTTTGATGAAATCCGAGGGCTTTCTTTTCCCTCATTGGCAGCAACGCAACTACCACATTCAAGGTCCAGAACGGTAGGAAAGACTTATATTTAAGAATTATATGAGGGTGAGTAATTGATGACAGAATATTCATTTCTGGTTGATTAAACCCTTCATAACATTGTACGTGTATTTACACAGTTTTTGTGTTGTCTGTTGCCACCTCATCGCTTACATTTATGTCGCCAGAAAGCTAAACCTCTATCACACCTCATCAAAAATCTACCCTGCCGCTGCCGCCATCATGTTTGCTACTGTTTATTAACTTGGCGAAATGTTTGCTGCTATAGTGCTTGTAAAGCGCTGTCACAGTATACAGCTTCAGCAGCCCTTGTTTAAAATGCGTATCTTAATTTGTTTAACGTCTCAATCAACTTGCATCACATATTTGCATCGATTTCAACCGACTTTGAGTACATTGTTACATTCCTATTACTCACAAAAGCAGCATAGGGAAACTTAAAACCAGAGGTGTCTAAACTCGGTCCTGGATGTCCACTCTTCTGCAGAATTTAGCTACAACTTACCTGGAAGTTTCTGGTATGCCTAGTAAGACCTTAGTTAACTGATTCAGTGTTTAATTAAGGATGGAGCTAAACTCTGCAGGACAGTGACCCTTAGAGCAAAATTTGTCACCCCTGCTTTAAACCATTATTATTTTATTTTATTATTTATTTTTTTTGTTATTCAAAATATTGAATGTATTTCTTAATTAATTTGTGTATATTGAAGTATGTCAGTGTGTAGTGTATATAAAATAACCAACTGTTAGTAATTTTTACTGTTATTTTCTGATTTTAAAGGCTCATGCTGCATACACACAAGAAGGGCGTGCAAGCTGGCCTCCTAATACGAAGACTACGATGGTGCACTGCAGGACACCTTTCTCCTTTTAAATGTTCAAGAAAAAAAGGACTGTAATGGACATGTATGTGTGTATTTTTTTATCAAGCTTGTCTCAGTGGTTGTTTTTCATGAGGTATGAGTTTTCAGCTTTGTATGAAAGTTTCTTGGCAGTTTTTTGCTACTTTTGTGCCCTTGTTGTATTCATATACTGGCATTCACACATTAGCATGCACAGGCAGATTGTGTAGAGTTCTTAATATTAAACACTTGTTTATAAAAAAATTAAATGTTTCAAACAAATGTAGTATATATATTTTTTATCTGTATCTAAAATAAAGGTTACATTATCATAACTAGAAAATGTATGTAAAAACTTATGAACTCAAGTTGAAACAGCAAATATTGTAAAGTCAAATGAACTTTAATAAAGCAATTCAGCATTTTAAATAAGTGAGTTGAAATTACTTGTACTTTTAAGTTGATTTAACTTAAAATTTTAAGACAGCCACAAAACTTAAGTTTAAGTTGAAACGGGTGAATTTTTTTTACAGTGTAGCTTTAAGAAATGTGATAACTCGCTTTTATACTTAAGTTTGAGAAGTTTAAAGTAGGAGTAAATGTAATGAATTCTCAGCACTTAAGACTAAAATGGAGCTGTGTGAAGTTCCCTGCTGCTTCAAACGCTCCACCATCATTCTAGTCCCCAAAAAGCCCAAAATCACTGGACTTAACGACTACAGACCTGTCGCTCTCACATCTGTGGTCATGAAGTCACTTGAGAGACTGGTCCTGGTCTACCTGAAGGACATCACTAGACCCTTGGTGGATCCTCTTCAGTTTGCCTACAGAGCAAACAGGTCTGTGGATGATGCATTCAACATGGAACTGCATTACATCCTGCAACACCTCGACGGACCTGGGAATTACGCAAGGATCCTATTTGTGGATTTCAGTTCGGCCTTCAATACCATCATGCCTGACCTTCTCTCAGACAAACTCACCCAGCTTTCCGTGCCCACCTCCATCTTTTTTTTCTTTTATAACTTGTGTGCTTTTCCTGGTCGAGTTGGAGTGAACTGTTGTGCTAATAGAGTCTCTTGAACACTTAAGCCGGGCTCACACTACAGGAGTTTTAAAATCCTAACCGATTATGAAATCTGGTTGCAGCACACACATAAGGAGAATATTTGCAGATTATCTTCTCCCAAATCTTAAACATGCACACACTACAAGATTTGAACATCATGGCGCATCACACACTACAAGATATTATTGAGATTATCATGCTAGAGGGAGCGCCTCACGTGATCGCCTCGTGACCAGAGGCATGTCTACGTGGTAGCCAGGAGTGGCACCGGCCCCCCCTGAAATCTGTCTGGCCACTCCAGG
>NW_015506093.1:254027-254229 GCF_001515645.1 Sinocyclocheilus grahami | reverse complement strand
ATAATTTAGGAGAATCATAAACTTTCAATCTAGTCAAATATGCTTATTTATGAGGACAATGATATTAAACTCACCCTTCACTGAGAGAGAAACAGCAGAGCTTGAGTGTGATGAGTTTGGTCTTCCGTTTCTCTGTCCTTTACACGAGTACCAACCTGCATCAGATGTTTCAGATCGTTCAATAGTGAAAGTGTTTACAGTG
>NW_015506093.1:252302-253162 GCF_001515645.1 Sinocyclocheilus grahami | reverse complement strand
AAGAAATGGAACATTATCATTGTTTCTGTTTAATTAAAATAGTGAATGCTTCATGACGGAGAAAATGAATCATAGATGGAGGTTTTAATCGCAGGTTAGAATTCAATTCTAATCCTAGATTTGTTCATCTGTGTTTAAAATTAAGCAGTGCAACACAACTCGACTTAAAATAAACCCCAAATCAACAAATCCTTGATTAGCTCTAAACTTTGCTTAATTTAATCTTTATTTGTGCAATAACCCATGTTTTGTGTATTAAAAAAAAAAATGTCTGAGCGCTATCTACTGCCAATTCATTTTTCCACTTTTTTTTTAATCTCTCGTTGTGGTCTGGGAAAAGAAGGGTAAACAGCATTAGAACAACACAAAGATGAGTAAATGATGGTTCACTGTCAATGTGGATGCTAGTCCTGAGTTGTATTCTCACTTCAGTTATAATATGCACTTGTCACTCTTATTAATAACTGAACTGTGTATGAATGTAACTGCAGTTATCAATGATTTTAAAACTTGTGTTTAGAAAACTGAATACACAGTTTCTGTCCGATAAAGGAGGGTTTCCCAAACTGGGGTTTGTGAGTTAATGAAAAGCTAATAATTAAATTAAAAAAAAAGAGATAACGTTCAAATAAATATTTTAAAAATAAAAACAACCAAAATAAAACAGTAAAAAAAAAAAAGATTAAAATAACAAAGTCACTCAAAAAAAAAACATTGTAAATGTGTTTACAACTTCCAATATGATTAGTAAAATATGCTCATTTAGGAGGACAATGATATTAAACTCACCCATCACTGAGAGATAAACAGCAGAGCTTGAGTGTGATGAGACTGATCTTCCAGCTATGTGTCCTCTACAC
>NW_015506093.1:251390-252173 GCF_001515645.1 Sinocyclocheilus grahami | reverse complement strand
ATCACACACTTCAGACTCACTCTCTCTCCAGTGAATACAGGACTGTTTGGAGTCACAGTCAGTGAAGATTTGGGTAAATCTGTGAAGAAAGACAAAAACATGAAGTGACTCAAACAGCTCTTTCAGTGGAAAGAATTACTTTGTAAATGTCTTATAAAACCATACAGTTTAAACATTCATTAATGTAATTTCATAATGCTTGTGTTTTATTCATGCATTGTGATAAGTTTTCTCATCTCAGTTTATTTGAGGAGGCTGTGGCTCCGTCATGAAGCATCTCAGGATTCTCAATAGCAGCCGCTGTGTGTGTTGCTTCAAGAGAGCGACCATACGCCTGTGTTATTCATTTCTTTCTTTTTTTTATTAATGTATAATCAAAATCATTTTTCATTGAATTATTCAATTTACTAAATTCTTCATTTATTTTTATTATTTTACTTACTTCATCTGCTTTGGCAATGCATGCTATTGTTGTTTAATCTTATGATTGTTTGGTTTCAAAACATATTTTCTTCCGTGAGAAAGATAACGTCTATATTTCAAGGTTTTTAACGTCACAGATTGATGTGGTTTAAAACAGTTCAGTCTCAGGATCTGATAAAGTGACTGGATGGAGATTCGTTCTAACAGTCTCATGCTCAGACAAACACCTGAATGTGGTGTTAGATCAGGAATGGACTTGAATAAGAGCCTCATGCAGAGAGCAATAGAGACACCAGAACAGAAATATTCAGGATTCTGCTTAGTTACAAATACAGAATTATATTAGACCCATATGATTTC
>NW_015506093.1:227743-250398 GCF_001515645.1 Sinocyclocheilus grahami | reverse complement strand
CTTTCGTGGACAGCTGACTCCTAAAGTTTTTGATATTCTTCATATTCTGTGTGGTGGTCAGATAAGTTTAAATTGAATTTTACCTTTTATGGGCATTTTACCTTTATAAAGCCATTTTTCTATAAGTGTGCATTATCTTTTGAGTCAAATTCTTACATTTAATCAGTGAATTAGAATAAGACATTTGGGCTGTTACCAAGCAAATGAAATCAGTATCAACAAAATTCATCTTTGCAATCCAGACATAAGCTGCATCTGAAGTGGCATTTAGATGTTTAATGCAGAACATGAATGCATTTAACCAAATGCATAAATAATGTTTTGATATATTAAACATAAAACATTGAATACTGATACAAATATTTGAAATAATTAAAAAAATGAAAAGATACTTTGAATGTGAAATTAAAACCGCCAGTAGGTGGCAGTAAGTCACTGTTAAGTGAGTCATTGCGACTGAACCGATTCATTTAAACGCTTGATTCATTCGGGAAGGAAACACCGTCATGTTGCTCAGAGTCGCAAAACAGCGCTGTGGCTTTGTTTGGAGTTATTTTTGTTGGCGAAATAGTGCAAAAACAGGCAATATTGGTGTCTAAAACGTAAGTCTCTTAATAAAACTTCTAGTTTATTGAACTGTTGTAAAAAATAAAATCAACATTTGTATATGGTAATTTTTGGAGAAAAAAGGCACTCTTCCGTGTGAACTTGAGTATAAATATACACATTTTCTGCCCCCATGTCTTGAATTTGTGATAATTCTAAATGTATTTTAATAGACTGAATCATGCAGTGATCAGGCAGAGCGCACGCGCACTAGACTTCACGTAATGCGTGCACTCTGTAGGTGTTTTGAATGTGTTTGTTTTTTGCGTCGTGAGAATATTGAGTAAAATAGCCCAGTTGTCATGGTGTTACTTAACTATATCATGTTATGAATAAACTAAACATTTTGAATTTTTCTTCTGCGTTTATGTGTGCTGTCAGCTCATTTGTTCTGAAGTCTCGAGACAAACAGAGTGAGCCTCAGCGCGAGCTTGTATTCTGCAGTTCTCTCCGATGACGCAGTAATTTACCGCGGGAAGAAAACATCTTCGGTCTGTCCAGTGATTGTAAAGTCATTAGGTCTGTCAGACTGAAGATATTTGAGTGGTAATGAAACCAAAAATATTTAAGACCCATCGAATCCGAATTTAAGACTTTTTAAGAGTTTTTAAGGCCTTATATTAGGAAAACGTTATTTAAGACATTTTAAGACTTTTTAAGGACCCGCGGACACCCTATACATACATTTAAACTATTTTAATTACTGAAATGTATGAAGTAATGAATTTAATTTTTACATTGATTATCATTAATAAACAAAGAAGCTTGAATGTGTGTCCTTCTGGATTCACCACATTTCATGTGCCATTACCAAATTTCATGCTAAATTAAATCTGCCTAAAGTTTAATTTTCATTGATCTACCGACGACACATACTGTCACTTTTGTATTGTGATATATTGTGTTGTTCCCCTAGAAAGTATTAAAGACAGAGACATTCATATCACTGGAAAGTCTTAATGTCACAGTTTGCATGACATTAAATGAGAACCTCCACAAAAATTGCAACACACCCAAGAAAAAGACCAGTGCAGAATGACTGTCTCACTGTATCACACCACATTTAGCTGTCCAGTGTGTTTCTGTTCACTCACAGGTTCACTGTCAATGTGGATGTGAGTCCTGAGAGTTTTAAATCTCTTCAGTTCTAATATGCAGTTGTTACTCTAATTAATAACTGTCACTGATAACTACATTTAGATTTACATTTAGTCATTTAGCAGACACTTTTATCCAAAGCGACATACAAATGAGGACAATGGAAGCAATCAAAATCAACAAAAGAGTAATGATATGCAAGTGCTAAAACAAGTCTCAATTAGCTTAATGCAGTACACGTAGCAAGGTTTTTTAAATAATATAATACATAAAAAGAACACAGATAGAATAGAAAAAGAGTAGAGCAAGCTAGTGTTAGAGGTCTTTTTGCTTTTGTTAATTGTATAATAAATGAAAAGAAAACAGATAGAATACAAAAAGATTAGAAAACTAGAGTTAGTTTTTTTATATATAAAAAGAAAACAAGCAGCAAATGAACAGAGTACAAGTCTAAAAGGGACAAGTGTTTTTTTTAAGAACAGAATTAGAATAGAGAGTGCTAGAGTTAGATGGTCAAATAAAGATGAAAGAGATGTGTTTTTAGCCGATTCTTGAAGATGGCTAAGGACTCAGCTGCTGGGATTGAGTTGGGCAGGTCATTCCACCAGGAGGAAACATTTCATTTAAAAGTCCGTAAAAGTGATTTTGTGCCTCTTTGAGATGGCACAATAAAGCGACTTGCAGAACGCACGCTTCTAGAGGCACATAATTCTGAAGTAATGAATTTAGGTAAAGGGGTGCAGAGCCAGTGGTGGTTTTGAAGGCAAACATCAATGCCTTGAATTTTATGCAAGCAGCTATTGATAGCCAGTGCAAACTGATGAACAGAGGTGTGACGTGCATTCTTTTTGGCTCATTAAAAATGAATCTTGCTGCCGCATTCTGGATTAATTGTAAAGGTTTGATAGAACTGGTTGGAAGACCTGCCACAGATACTGAACTGTGATAACTGCACAGTTTCTGTCCAATAAAGCAGGTTTCACAAAATATGGTTTGTGAGAGAACTGCAGGGGGTTTGGGAGTTAAGGAAAAGCCAAAAATTGTGAATACCTGCTTCATAGAAACAGAGCACTGCATGTAGAAAGAATAATGACTAAAGGCCCATTCAAGATGGATAATTATGATGACAACTATAACGACAAAGTCACACCACAACAATAACAATTACGACACAGAGGAATTATATCATTGACTGATTTTTACTGACAGCAAATCAGAATCCAACTCTAAAGAGCTCAAAGCATTTAAAGTGGCAGATGACAAAACTGCAGTGTAGAAATATAAACCGTATTGAGCTACAAATATTGGTTTAAGTGAGCATTTGTGTGTGTGTGTGTGTGTGTGTGCATTTTAAAGGCAACTGCACTGAAGCATCAAGACAGACGTGAGCTTATGCCAGCCACACTGAGACTGATAATTCATGGGAAGAGAAGAACTTAACTATGCTTTTGAGTGGTTTGTGTATTTCATAAGAGACTTGCTTTTTAAAAATGTGTAATTTTGTCTTGTTTTTCAGGGAACACATTTCTCTCTGTAACAAAGTGTGCATGGTGAGAAAGGTGGCCTATGTTTTGGAGCAGCACCTGGGCTTTTAAGATGCCTTATGTATTCTAACATCACGAATGCTCATCGAGCTCTCATATCAACTCTACTCGCGTCTCAATCACCAAATTATATTCTCCTGAACGCTCACATAAACTTCCTTCGAAGACTCTCCGGGCCTGTGATCAAAAGCACGGCAGTCTTCATCACTACATCAGCCTACACCATGAAACGTATTTATATTGCTTTATGCACTCCTGGCAGTTGGGTGTAGCATTTATTTTTTGCAAGGTTAATCACACGTGTCTTTAAGGGTGCTTTCACACCTGGCCTGTTGTTTCGGAACGTGGCGCGTTTCCCCCCTTAGCTCGGTTCATTTGGGCATATGTGAACACGGCAATCGCGCTCGGATCCGCGCCAAAACAATCGTCCGAGATTGCCTAAACGAGGTGGTCTCGGCTCGATTGAAAACGAACTCTGGAGCGGTTCGGTTGTAGGGAGAAAGCAATCCGATCCAACGGACCAACGAACCAGGCTATATCACAATGTATAATGGGTAATTACGTAAGTTCAGCGAAAAACATTAGCTTTGTTGTTTTGCTAATACTTCAAAATGAACCTATGCATGTCTCTGGGTGAGCACGTCTTCACCATTCAAAATAAAAAAGCGCACTTTTTCATTTTATAATGCCGTCTTATTGCTCTTCTTCCTAGTAGGTGCATTTTTAAAATGTTTTCCCGATGAATCCTGGACTCCTGCTCAAAATGATAAATTAATATAAGGACAGCTACAAATAAACAACAAAAATAAAACAAGCTGAAGCTGCTGTCGTTCCATCCTGATGGATGACAGCCAGGGTTGGGGAAAGTTACTTTTAAAAGTAATGCGTTACAATATTGCGTTACTCCATAAAAAAGTAACTAATTGCGTTACTTAGTTACTTTTTGTGGAAAGTAATGTGCTACGTTACTTTTGCGCTACTTTTTAAATCTGGACAGGGCTTGCTTGTTTGTTTTTAAAATAAAAAAGTTATATTTTTGGCAGTTTATTCGCGCGTGAAATTTGGTCGATTTAGAAACTTTGCCGTGTGAAAATGAACCGCACCAAGAATAAAAAGCAACATTGTAATAATTTTAATCCCTGTTTCGGAACAAAGCAATCGATCTACAGGTGTGAAAGCACCCTAAGACAAAGCGCTTGGTTATACGGGATGGCCACATGGCCTATCGTGACCTCCGTATTTGCATTAAACAGCCTATTGTAGCCCTTCACATAACTTTGCTCATTGTGGTCATCAGATTAGTCTGACTATTATCGTTTATGAAACTAGGCCTATCGTGGCCTTCACATTGCATGGCCTATCGAGGTATTTTCATGGCATAACCTATCGTGGCCTACACATCTCATGGCCTGACACAAGATTCTCATAACAAGGCCTAACGTGGCCCTTCACATAACTGCTCATTGCGATCATCAGGTAAGTCTGATCATTATTGTTCATGAAACTCTGCCTGTCATAGCCCTCCAAATAACTGGTCTATCATGGCTTCTATGTTAAATGAAAAGTGCTGTATTTCTGGGTTAATTGGCCTCAATGTTTATTAATATTTATGCTTTCTTTCATCATAGAGTTTAGTATGTTTTTCTTCGCTAGCTACTGGTGGTGGTTTCATTCATTTTTTCCATGTTATATCTTTGGCTTCAGACTTCAGAAATACTTCCCTTCACGTAATTGGCCTATAACAGCATCACATCACACGGCCCATCGGGGCTGTCAGGTAGACTGACTATTGTTGTTTTATGTATCCTGGACTTTAGTGGCCCTTTTCTTAATTGGCCTATCATGGCTTTTCATTGTTCATTCACATAATTCGCTTATCGTGTCCCTTTGCATAGCATGGCCTATCGTGGCCATCAGGTAAAACTGAATATTATCATTTATATAACCCGGCCTAACGTTGCCTTCACATAATTGGCCTTTCATGGCTTTTCATCGTTTTATTCACAAAACTGGAACATCGTGACCCTTATAGCATGGCCCATCGTGGCCATCAGGAAAGACTGATCATTGTTTTAGGTAATTTGGCCTTTAGTGGCCCTTCAGTTAATTGGCATATCACAGCTTTTATTTTTTTTCCGCTTTATTGGCTTATCCCAGCATTTCACAAAGCACTTTGTGGCCATCAGGTATAACTTACTATTGTCACAGTCTTCAGCGGGTGTGCCCAGGATGGCCACCAGATGACACTGTTTTCTGTGAGCACATGGCTTGTGTTGTGTTTGTTTGGTGCCATGTGCTCTCTCCTGTCTATTTTCTTGCCCCGCCCATCTTGTTACCTCATTATTGTTTAAGTTGCTCCACCTGTGTCTCCCTTGCTAGTCTCCTAATTTGGTTTCCTATTTATTCTCCTGGTGTCTGTAATCCTGTGCTGATCCATCGTTTTTCATTGTGTGTGTTATGTCTGCATGTAGTGCAGTTCCTAGCCTGCCTGTCTGTTTTTTTCCCCCTCTGGGTTGTTTTAGTTTGTTTTTTTTGTTTCATTTTATTATTAAAAGAAAGAACCATTCATCCTGCACTTCAGTCCTCGCTTCATCTCTCCACACGCACCGTGACAACTATTATCATTTATATAACCCGGCCTATCGTGGCCCTTAACATAAATGGCTTTTATTGTTTATTTGCATTATTGGCCTATGGCTTTCATCTTTTTTTTTTTCCACAAAACTGCCATATCGTGACCCTTCGTGTAGCACGGCCTATTGTGGCCCTCAGGTAAGACCGATTATTGTTTTATGTAACCTGGTCCCTAATGGCCCTTCACTTAATTGGTCATCATGGCTATTCATTGTTTTATTCACAACTGACACATCATGGCCCTTTGCATAGAACGGACTATCCTGGCCTTTCACGTGATGTGAACTACATGGTTTTTCTGTGTTATTTGGCTTAACGTAGCTTCTCATGCCCATAGCTTTTACAGTCATTTGTTTATCACACGGTCTATCGTAGCACTTCACATCACATGACCTATTGGGGCTATCAGGTAAGACTGTTTATTGTTGTTTGTGTAACCCACATAACACGACCTGCGTGCCTGTATAAGATATGGCCTCTCATGCCCATATCTTATACAGGCATTTGTTTATAAATATTTACTATTTATGCCTTCAGTAGTCAATAATTTGAAGCAAATTTGATTTGTTCTTTGAAAGTAAAGCTAAGAAAACCCTCAACTTATGGGTATTCATTTGAATTTATTTTTGAGGGTAGGCTCCGCCCCTGCCTTCTTCTTCAGGCAGGATCCACATGATTAGGACTGAGGACGGGTTCTACGCCAAATAACTTTTCTATACAACTATACATGAATCATTGTAACTCACTACCATTTGTTAATACTTTTTGGAATAAATACAATAATGTTAATCTTCCCTCTGAGTCTTTCTGAATAGAAATGGCTACATTTCAGCATCATTAAACCGTCTGTGTAAATGCATCTATATGCCACGTCAGCTACTTCTGGGGTTTTTTCTGCAGTGGAAACATACATTTTATTTATACTGATTTAATTTGATTAGCAACATAATTATTAATAAAATGTAATAATTTGATATAAAAGATGACGCATACATTTAATAATAAGCAAAAATGACCTGGAAATCAATTTAAGTAAATTTTACTATGCAATAGTCAGCTTGAATCATATAAAATGTAATTTCCCAACAAAATTGAGGCCAGTGAAAAAGCTGAGTTTTTCTAATTTTGGAAAACCACTAGCCACAGTGACTGCAGAGCAAAAGCATTAATATCAAGCCCTGCCTGTAATCATAGTGACAGAGACTGTCTCTCCTCTGAACACACACTGATCTGATCCGGCCTCACCTTCACTACAGGTTTTGCTCTCTTTTTAAGTGACGTGACATGTGGCCAAGTATGGTGGCCCATACTCAGAATTAGTGCTCTGCATTTATCTCATCCAAAGTGCACACAAACCGCAGTGAACACACGCACCCGGAGCAGCAGTGGGCAGCCATTTTTTTGCTGCGGCGCCCGGGGAACAGTTGGGGGTTCGGTGCCTTGCTCAAGGGCACCTCAGTCACGGTATCAAAGGTGGGAGAGAGTGCTGTACTACAATGCCTGCCGACACACAAACCGCAGTGAACACACGCACCCGGAGCAGTGGGCAGCCATTTTTTTGCTGCGGCGCCCGGGGAACAGTTGGGGGTTCGGTGCCTTGCTCAAGGGCACCTCAGTCACGGTATCAAAGGTGGGAGAGAGTGCTGTACTACAATGCCTGCCGGTACGAGACTCGAACCTGCAACCTTTGGGTTACGAGTTCAACTCTCTAACCATTAGGCCACGACGCGATGTATTAATGCACATATGAGTAATTATAGATTGAAACAGCATTGCAGTATCATGATTACTGTTATGAACTCAAAATCCTTATGAGAAAAATACTGCACTAAATTAAATATCTGGTTTCCTTGTAGTTGGTGTTGATTAATAAAAATATTTCCAATTATTGGTAACAACTAAATGAAACACTGATTTGTATATTCAGTCAACATTTATGTTCTTTAATTCACATATTACACAATTTCAGTGTACACCATTTACATAATTTAGGAGAATAATAAACTTTCAATATAGTCAAATATGCTTATTTATGAGGACAATGATATTAAACTCACCCTTCACTGAGAGATAAACCGCAAAGCTTGAGTGTGATGAGACTGATCTTCCATCTATGTGTCCTTTACACGTGTACTGACCCGCATCAGATGTTTCAGATCGTTCAATAGTGAGAATGTTTCCAGTGTTACGTTTAGACACATCAGTTCTGTATTTATACCACTCATATCTCCAGTCTCTGTGATCAGAGTTTATCACACACTTCAGACTCACTCTCTCTCCAGCGAAAACACTGTCTGGAGTCACAGTCAGTGTAGGTCTGGGTAAATCTGTGAAGAGAGACAAAAACATGAAGCGTCTGAAACAGCAGTTCAGAGGAAATAATTAATTTGTAAATGTGCTAAAAAAAATGGAGTGTTCAGTACATGCAGTGCATAGGGGCCGAAATCATTCTGTAAAATCTTCTTTAATAAAACATTATAAATAATCAAAGCTTAGTTGTTAACAAATGATGTAATGAAACATTTTTATTTAACGTTTTTTAGCATTTGTAATGAGTTCATAATGTGTAATAAACTACATATCAACCGCTTCCCCTTTGACACATTACGGTCACAGACAGAGTCAGATGAATAGAGGAGAAAACGCTCTGGGCGCAGAACAGAGAAGACAAGGAGAAAAGAACAATGTGTTAAAATAAGGACAGCATTATCCAAGTGAACTAACAGAAATTGGTAAGCTCTATAAAGTCATTCAATATTTAACGTTGTTGCCTAAGTGGGCAATATGATTAATGTTAATATCAGTTCATTTCTGAGTATCTCTATTTCTCAAAAAATTTAAAAGTCACTATGTTTGTGAATGGGTGTTTGATTTACATTTGAGAGGAACTGAGATTATTAACAAGGATACAAACAAGCCACCTTTCACCGAAAACTGCCGTTTTTAATTCAAAATAGGCCATTTGTGTGATTTCAAGTAGAGTTTTTTTTTTAACTCTTGCTGCTTCATACTTCATATAAAACAATGCTGAACTTTGACAAAGAAGTGATGTTTAATTGTTATATTATATACTATTACGGAGTGGAAATGGTAAATGAGACAATGAATGATCCTCTGCTTCCATCTAGTGGTTTTAGTGGGAATATCATGACATTAATTTCAATAGTATTTGTTTTTCTACCAGGTGACAGAAATCTTCCACTGAAGCATGGCACATTTTCTCTAGTTATCGCTATAAGTGAAAATAGGGGAAAAAATGCAGATGAAATTACCTAACTAAAAAGTGAGCGATATTACATGCGTTTGAAGAAAATTACTTTTAAAATGTTTTTAAAATTTAAAATGCGTTACTATCTGGGGTCAGCCATCAGGAGTTAAAGAGGATGTTATACAACACATTTTTTCCCCCCCTATTTTTTTCTCTATTCACTTTTTTTGATTTGTTCATCTGTGTTTAAAATTAAGTAGTGCAACACAACTCGACTTAAAATAAACCCCAAATCAACAAATCCTTGATTAGCTCTAAAAAAAACGGAGTGCTATCTATTGCCATTTTTCTTTCTTTCTTTTTTTTAACCCACGGGGGGGAAATCAACCCATGGCAACAGTTGGCAAAAGTAGCCAAATTCCATGAAAAAAAAGCGGACTTGACAACCCTGCATCCAATGTCTGCTACAGGAGTCAGATTTGACTGATCACGGGTTGAGACGAGAGATGGCTGACAGACCATGCTGGAGGATTTGCTGCTCAACAGACCCTGAGCTCATTGACAAATATCTGTTCTTCCTTTTACACAGAGCGTGTGATCACAAAATCAAAAGTGAACAGCGAGTGCTCATTCAACAGAGATTTAAATATGATCATATTACCCCGATTTTACAGTCTCTGCACTGGCTACCTATTAAGTTCTGTATCAGCTACAAAATATTATTACTTGCCTATAAGGCCCTAAAATGGGCTGGCTCCTGCGTACCTAACTAGTCTTCTACCACGCTACAATCCATCACACTCCCTAAGGTCACAAAACTCTGGACTTTTGGTAGTACCTAGAATAGCAAAGTCCTCTCAAACTCTGCGTGAAGGAATAGCCTTCCTGATAACGTTCGGGGTTCAGACACATTCTCTCTGTTTAAATCTAGATTAAAGACACATCTATTTGGCCAAGCATTCAAATAATGCATCTCATAATCTTGTACTGCAGTTATATCTGATCAAATGCACATTGTTATCTTTATGGGTTAAACAACTCAATATTGCTTGGTTGGAACAGCAGCTGCGCAAATTATGTCTTTATTTGTAACTAGGATTTACACAAGCTTCAGTCTGGATCCAGAACACCTGAGAAGAGATGATGCAACCCCTCAGAGGACCTCAGATGATGCCAACCCTGAAACAACATACAGAACTACCACATTTTGCTATAAGTTTGATTGCATTATATAATAATTACTGTTAATAGTGTTCATCGTCTGTTTGATTAAGTCTTTAATTGATTTTTCTGTACATTTCTGCCATTTGTACCTCTCTGGCCTTCACATAACATGTCCTTACACCGACAGAATGGCAGAGAAACTGCCTTTCCATGTGTATATATATATATGCACCTAAAAGGACTTATGAGCAACTAATCATTTCTATGCATAACTCCATATCATGTATGTGTAGTGGGTTTTCTTCTGCGTTGTGTGTGTTGATAATAAAAGAGACCTCACACCATGATGCGGTTGTCATGTGGTTTACTTTCGACTTCGCAGGTTCTGTATCTGTATAAAAGTATAACAGACACCATCAGGTAGTAACAGGAGAATATCTGGTCTAGCTGTGCCTGTCAATCATTGCATACTGTTACAATGCGTTGTCATTTCACATAAACCACCTTAGGTTATACAGCTTTGAAGCTATCTCATTAAAGATTCAGATAAACCAAGGGTAGCTAATCCCCAATCTATCATTTGAAAAACCATGCCATATACATAGTTTCAATAATGACATACACTAACAGTCACTCTCTATGCTTATTTTCTTAAGCAACCTCGTGTTATAGACCATAAAAGGTCATTCCACCCATGTCAAATTAAGAGGTGTACATTCAATCAAATACACTTGGAAACAACAAAAACAAGACATAAGAAACAAGGTTAAACTTCCAGAACAGGACAAACCTTTTGAGTTGACATTGTTTGTATCAATCTACTTACAGGTTTAATCAGTCTGCCAAATCTCGTCCATGTTCTCTGCTGTTCACCAGATTCTCCTACATTGCGACAAGAATATGTAGCATTTGGAGATGAACCCACAGGTATCTCTCTCATTATTGCTGAAACATCACAACCATGATCAACAACAGGCGTGACAGTTTGGGATACACGGTCTTCATTCTGAACATCTGATATAAATGATGTCTCATCATTTGATGCAATGTACAAGGACACTGAAGGATTGGACATTCTTTGAGAAATGCCCTGACACTCTGGCCCTTCAACCCGTTCAGTTTGTATCCCCACTTCATGATCACAAATCTCATGTTCACCACTGTGAATTACATCATCTTTCAGTTCACTATTATCCAACCCTGCAACTACATCTAAATCAGCAATCCATAGAGAAGTTCTGTCTACAGTGCTACTTTTCTGGACGTCAGTACTTGACGAATCACAGATCGAACTCAAGTCACATTCCGAACTCACTGAATCCTCCCAAGCAGGCAATGGTAAAAAGTTTACAGGCATTAACAGGTTCCGATGCACAGATTTGACATGACCATTAACAGGGTGGCGAATCTTGTACGTATTCAAAGAACAGTTCTTACCCACAACAATGTACACTGTACTTTCCCAACGATCTGCTAATTTTCTTTTTCCTTTTTCCCCTTTGTTTGCCAGGAGGACTCTATCACCCAACTCTAATGAATGACCCTTGCACTTGTGATTATAATGTTCAGCCTGTTTGTTCTGCTGCTGTCGTGCATTTTGTTGTGCAAGTGACATTGCCTCCCTTAAATCCTTCCCCAGAGTCTGGACATATTTACTCACATCGACAGTCCCCCCATCCAAAATTACACTCTCAAACAAAACATCCACTGGCAATCTCGGGGTACGGCCAAACATCAAAAAGAATGGTGGGTAGCCAGTAGTTTCATGCCTGGTACAATTGTATGAGAAAGTCAGCGTGTTCAACATCTGAGGCCAATTAGCTTTAGACCTCGGAGGCAAGGACCTTATCATGTCCCCAAGAGTACGGTTAAACCTTTCAGTTTGACCATTACCCATAGGGTGATAGAGCCGTCCAGAAATCGATACAAACCAACTCTAGTGGTGCTGTTGTAGTTATCGACACAAGAGGTGCTCTAGCCTCCGGCTCAGGAGTTTTATTCAACACACATCTCTTGCATTGCGACACATACAGTTTTGTGTCTTTCTCCATAGAGCTCCAGTAAAATCTCTGCCTCATTAGCCAAAGAGTGCGGTGCTGGCCCTGATGACCAGCGTCATTATGCACCCCTTTCAGGACCAAACCTCTTAAAGCTGCCGTCACAACATACTGGTAAGAATTTTTCTTGGTCGCAGGACTCTTAGACACACGGTAAAGTATACCTAACCTGATTGTAAATTTGCCCCACTGTCTGAGTGTTCGTACAGTTTCCTTTGACTCATTAACCTTTTCTCTCCTAGAAGGACGTCTAGCTCGCTCCACAAAGAACCTCACCCAACTAATCACTGGATCATGACATTGCCTGTCGAGCAGCTCATCATGGGTAAACTTACTGAGTGGGCACTGTGCCTCATCCTCCAAACCCCTCAAATGCTGAACATATGCGACTGCTCTAGCTGCTGCACCTTCCTCCCAGTGACAATGAGAACGGAACACAGCTGACATCTCCTCACCGGACACTTTCCCTCCAGCAAAACTTTGAACCAGGTTAGTCACTTCATGACACTTCTGTGACCCAGACATTTCCTCAACAACATCCTCATTTGTACGTTCACAGGACAAATTAAACCTACCCTGCACCCGCTCAACCCCAAGCGCCTCCGCTTCATGCCTCAAGATGTCATATGGTGTTCTGGTCAGCCTGTGTAGGATCCTGGAAGCAGCAAAAGGCTCTCGGCTCAACGCATCGGCTACAACGTTTTTCGATCCGGGAATGTATTGTATGTCGAATTCAAAAGGGGCGAGCTTCGCAACCCATCTCTGCTCGCAGGCATCAAGCTTTGGTTTGGTCAAGATATACTTGAGCGGGTTGTTATCCGTCCAAACCGTAAACCTGTGCCCACGAAGCCAATGACTGAATTTATCGCAAATGGCCCATTTCATTGCCAAAAATTCGAGTCTATGAGCCGGATACTTAGACTGAGCATGATTAAGTGACTTTGATGCAAAGACGATTGGCCTCGCAACCGCATGACCCTCCTGAACTTGGGAGAGCACGGCCCCAAGTCCACTCGTCGAAGCATCCACTGACAGTATAAATGGTCTTGAAAAGTCAGGGTGAGCAAGCAAGACCTGATTTACCAGCACAGTCTTAAGATTCTCGAACGCCCCTCTGCATTCATCAGTCCAATCATCAGGAGTGAGCTTCCGGACAGCTCCTGACCTTTTTCCAACACCCCTCCCCTTCCTAGGTCTCTTCTGCCCGGTCATCAGCTGAAAGAGAGGCTTTGCAATCATAGAACAATTTTCAATGAAATGTTGATAGTATATAACCATGCCCAGAAATGACCTTATTTTTCCCACAGACGGGGTAACACCATTAACTTCCATTAAGTCTTTCTCGGACACCTTTACAATAGCCTCTACCTTCATAGGATCGCTAGCCACTCCTTCCTGTGAAATAATGTGACCCAAAAATTTGACTGATCTACGCAAAAACCTACACTTGGAGGGGGAGAGTTTCAAGTTGTGATCTCGGAGACGTTGAAACACCATCTCCAGTCTCTGTAAACTTTCTTCTTCAGTCTTACCAAAAACTAACATATCATCCAGGTAACAAAGCAAACTCATAAAATTTTGATCACCGAAAATGGTCAGCATCATTCTCATGAACGTAGCAGGACTGTTGCAGAGCCCTTGCGGTAAACGGTTGTACTCATGCAAACCAAGAGGGGAACTGAAAGCTGTAAATTTCTTATCCTCCTCATGTAAAGGAATGTTGTAGTACCCAGATGTTAAATCCATAGTACAAAACAAAGCATTCCCCCCAATGCCGCTAGAACGTCTGCTTGGTGAGGGAGAGGATGTGCGTCTTACACCGTACGGGCGTTCAGCCACCGAAAGTCAGTGCACAACCGTAAATCACCGTTCTTCTTCCAAACTAACACTAACGGTGACGGAAATTCACTGGACGATTTCCTGATTATTTCCATCTGTTCCATCTCATCGAGCGTCTCTCTCAACTTTTGATAGTGCGCCGGGGAGACTCTGCGATACGGTAACCGGAAGGGTCTGTCATCAGTCAACCGAATGCGGTGACAGAACCCCTTTGCTTCACCACAATCCATCGAGTGCCTAGAGAAAACACACTCATATTTCTTTATCAGGTCAATAAGCTTGCTTCTCCAGAAAGACGACACCTCACAGTCATTTAAGTTTAAGTCTTTGAGGCCCAGCTCATCCAAACGAATGTCACTGAAGTGCTTAGCACCAGACACTGAGCTCTTCGCTGATAAACTACCACAAGGACTGCTGCTACTCATGGCTACATTCTGGAAAACTCTTTGTTCTTGCACATGATCAAAATCTTCCAAAGCAATGCATGGGTAGACATCAGCCAATTTTGCATTCTTGCAGAGCACAATTTCAGAATTCGTCGGGTTTATCATTTTCACCGGGAGCCAACCGTCGCCCCATAAAGGCGAGATCACTCTACCGATAAGCACATTACGATGGACGCACTCATCGAGCGTCTCTCTCAACTTTTGATAGTACGCCGGGGAGACTCTGCGATACAGTAACCGGAAGGGTCTGTCATCAGTCAACCGAATGCGGTGACAGAACCCCTTTGCTTCACCGCAATCCATCGAGTGCCTAGAGAAAACACACTCATATTTCTTTATCAGGTCAATAAGCTTGCTTCTCCAGAAAGACGACACCTCACAGTCATTTAAGTTTAAGTCTTTGAGGCCCAGCTCATCCAAACGAATGTCACTGAAGTGCTTAGCACCAGACACTGAGCTCTTCGCTGATAAACTACCACAAGGACTGCTGCTACTCATGGCTACATTCTGGAAAACTCTTTGTTCTTGCACATGATCAAAATCTTCCAAAGCAATGCATGGGTAGACATCAGCCAATTTTGCATTCTTGCAGAGCACAATTTCAGAATTCGTCGGGTTTATCATTTTCACCGGGAGCCAACCGTCGCCCCATAAAGGCGAGATCACTCTACCGATAAGCACATTACGATGGACGCAGCGAGAAGTACTAGATTCAATAACAACTGTGCTGCCCACTGAGAGTTTCAGCCCTGGTGGCAGCCGACCCCAGACAAGGTGCTCACTCATTGGCTGCAAAACCACAGCAGACTTGGACTTTAAAGTACCAACCTTGTCAGGGATAGAACTACCCCTCCACCTCTCGATGCTAGAAAGCATACCCAGAAACTGACAGTCTTCACTCTGATTTGATTGGTCTGGTTTATTTAGAACTCTCCAGAATCCCTCATTTTATTTCATCTCTCTGATCAGAGGTTTCAGCACATTGGTACCAATGATAAGCTGGTCCACCTGTCCACTCACAATAAGGACTGGGACACTAAAATTGAATCCATACACCTCAAGTTTCAGATCACACATACCTTCAGAACTAGTCTGCTTCCCCCCGCACCCAACCAGGACAATGTCTGCCAGGGGAAACAACTCCTGATCCAGGACTCCAGCTTCTCTCAGTTGAGGTACCACATTGGCACTCAAAGTAGTCGCCATGGAGCCACTGTCCAGCATCCCCCTCAGACAAACCTTGTCCTGTACCAAAACACTGGTATAAAACAGACTGTCATTCCGCATTGACTGAATAGTATTTTGAAAAATCACAGTTTTATCTTTGCTTACATTCTCACAATAAAACGAATAAACTGACTCAACATCAGTGTCCAAGGAGGAACTTTCATTTTGCCCCACATTGCCCTCCCCCAATGGAGGCTCTCTAGTTTCCCAGAGGCGCGTAATTCTCTTTGTCTGCCAGCGCTTTCCCTGGGCACAGTTTTCTCACAATTGAAGCTCATATGCCCAGAAGAAAAACACTTAAAGCAGAGATTATACATCTTGCAGTGAGCAGTAGTACTGTGATCTTTGCTGGTACAAACTCTACATTCACGACTCTGTTTGTTAGAATTCTTGGACCAACCACCTCTCACAGATTGTGCATTGCACACAAGAGCCTTTTCCAACATGGTCAGGACTTTGTCTAGAGTGCTATTATCAGTTGCTGGTGTGGCTGTTTCTGACCCATGAGGAGATAGAGAAGTTGAATCATCAATGGGCTTAAGAACTTTGGCTGTTTGTTGACACGCAACTCGCTTCGTCACTTTCTGTTCCCTAAGCATCTCATCCAATCTCTCTTGGACCTCAGAATCTGTCCACGACTGTGCAGGTTTGCTTTTGAACACAAAAGACAGTTTCTTATCAGGGCAATGTCGAATAAACATTACAGCCAGTTCTCTGCTTCGATTTTCTAAGGTTCTGCCCTCCTCTCTAAGGCTCTGCTCAGCCACCTCAGCTGCTTTGTTCAACCTTATCCAATAATCCAGAGGGCTCTCATTAGAGTAAGGTTTCACGGAGTAGAAATCGGCTAAAGGCATTCCTGAGCTACTGGAATCATTAAAATGGTGTCTCAGTACTGTGAACACAGCATCAACAGTCGGAGTAACCATTCTGTTGCTCAGCCAGACTTTCATGATGTCCCTGGCCCTCCCCATTAGTCTGTTCATTACTTATTCAACCCTTTCGGAGTCTACCACTTGTTTTTTGTTTAAATACACTTGCATCAGTTCTTCCCACTCCATCATGGAACACTTATCTGTACCATCTCCGCGATAATAAGGTGGAGCAGTTATCTCAGACTTCAGTACCAAATTTAATTTGGAAGCATCAATAATGGTTGCATTCTGCATCTTAGTGTCAGAAATGCTAGCGTCTTCTCCAAAACAACCACTAGATGGCAGACTTGAATGTCTAGTCTGCAACAAACTGTCTCTGATAGCTTCGCCAATTTCAGATCCAATTTGTCTGATGAGGTTACTCATGTCATTTGAGAGTCCTGATTCATGTTTGGTGCACTCTGGGCTACCAGGTTTTGTTATTGGACTACAACTTATGTCAGGTCTAGCGTCAACTGACGATCTCAGCGTTCCACCCCTCCCAGTGCTTGCGTACTCGGAACCCATAAACTGAAAACCTCTGTCAGGAGTGGTTAGTAGCGCACCCCTTCCTCTACCAGCCATCATTATGCTGTGTTCAAATGCCAACCTTTCATCTTTGCCATCTGCCATAACGAATACTCTCAATTTCTTAATAAACAAAAAACAATTTGATCCGAAATCAAAAGTCCTTAAAGTCAAATGTCCGTAATTCGTTTGCAGCAAGAATTATCCCTTCAAAAGATAAAGAAGTCAGAGTCCAAACCAGTCACTGATGAAACGCTCCAGTCATGCAGATCAACGATGATGTCACCACAGTCCCAGGAAAGACAGTCACACTTGCAACATCCCAGGCGGTCAGCTACCAGCAAACCAAACGACGGGTTACGGCACCATTTTGTAGTGGGTTTTCTTCTGCGTTGTGTGTGTTGATAATAAAAGAGACCTCACACCATGATGCGGTTGTCATATGGTTTACTTTCGACTTCGCAGGTTCTGTATCTGTATAAAAGTATAACAGACACCATCAGGTAGTAACAGGAGAATATCTGGTCTAGCTGTGCCTCTCATCGCAATGACATCCCGCGAAAGAGAGAGAATTATAACATACAATAACAATTATAAAAACAAATACAATAATATAAGAGAGAAGAAAATACAGGGAAAGAAACCAATACTATAATGATCCATTTACATACCTGTATAAAAGTATAACAGACACCATCAGGTAGTAACAGGAGAATATCTGGTCTAGCTGTGCCTGTCAATCATTGCATACTGTTACAATGTACCTTCATATAACAGGAAATACATTTAAACCTCTCACGGATCATTAAAGGTGAACAGATACAACTTCACACAATCATAAATGTATAACTCATAAAAAGCCTCTTGCATTAGTGCCATTAGTTAATAATAATAATTTCAATAATCTAGTGAACAACATTACACTTGCCACTTATGTAACCCACACATTTGACTAACATGTTCTAAATCACTTATTGTGTATGTCTTTTTAATAACTATTGAATAGCTTATGGGTTCATATTCATGTTTAATATGTGTTTGAATCTTCTTGCTTGAAACGTTTCTTCCAATCAATTCTTTGTCAAATGTATCATATTCTTGTTATAGAAATCATGTCCAAAATTATACTCTGCAAGAGCGGGAAAATTCGGACCATGTGACTGATGAGAGAACATTTGATTTATGAATTTGGAGAAGAAATATACATCAAGCAGAGCAAAGACAATATCTAATTGGTCAAGACACCATTTGGGATGTGTCCAACAACCCGGTTTAAATGCTCAGGACACCATCAAACTTTCCTTTTTATGCTTTTTAGTCATGGCTTTTAGCCGTGCTTTTTAGTCATGCTCTTTTGCTTTTTAGCTTTATGCTTTTAGTTATGCTTCAAGTCATAATTTTTAGCCATGCAGCTTTTAGCTTCTAGCCTTTTTGCCACCGCGTTTTGACGCTGCTTTTTAGCGCTCTTTGAGTGTGCTCTGCTGGATTTTGACATCAAGATTTCAAAAGCTTGTAGCTTGAAAGGGCTTAAAGATAGAGATCTGATGTAAACTAGAAAAATGTTGGGCATGACCGAAAGTTTATGTGGGGTGTAAATATACTCATCTAATTTGCATAGTATGACGTCATCAGGGGGCGACCCTCCTGAATGTCATAATATTCATGAAATAATAGATATTGAATTGATGTTTGAACCTATTTATTTTTATTTTTTTGTCTTTTTATCCTCATTACAAATGATCAGAAAAGAGAAACCAACAATAAAACAGGAGAAAGTACTAAATTATTACTATATTTCTATACTATATAGTAGTAAAACGCATGTGAACAGTAGCCTACTTTTTGATCAGTTCATCAGTAATATTCAGGAAATAATAGATATTGCCCTGCCACCCCCATCCCCGTTGGGCAAAGGGTCGAAATCATCACTCGGTTGTGCTTCGTGAACACTCGCGCCTTGCACGGCGGCACCACTGCGCTGCAAAGATGTACCGGGAGAAGCGCGGTTATTAGACGACCGATCGTCATTTCCAAAAGGCAAATATTCCCCTTCAGAGTCAGAATCGGCGAATAACATTTGCAACACATCCTCACGGTACAACTTTTATTAGCCATTTGGCGATTTTCACTCACAAATCTCCCAGTTTACCCGCACGCTTTGAACTGAACTGCTTCCGCATCAATGAACACGATCGCTCACTTTGTCTGCTATTTGCTCGAACACTTTGAATAGGAAGGTGACGTAATTTTGGTCTAGAATCGAAGTACTACATGTCTGCCATCTAGTGGTAGGGAATACAAATGAGATATTACACCATATTAGGAACTACAGTCTATTTGATTAAGTATGACGTCTTGTCGCAATTTTGCGACTTTGGCGCTAAGAGGGTTAACATCCATTGCAGAATTGATGTTATATGGCTCGTTCAATGAATCGCTGGCCGACTCAGAGATCAGCCGTAAAACAGATTCGGTCCAAATTCCCTATAAAATCATAAATGATTCCCTTTGAGCTAAATTGACCTGTTTCCCTTACACTGCCGACGTGACATTGTCACTATCACACCCTGAGCACATGTGAGCTATTTGTCTTATCATTCAAACCGTCTGATGCAATGTTTATATTTTAAGCCTTTATCGGCTGATTCTGATAATGTGCCAATAATATCGTGGATCCATCCGTACAACTTAACATTGCAAAGGTGTAACGTCATGTACACATATTTAAACAAAATTGCATAACTTAAATATAGCCTATAAAAACAGGAACTCATTAGTGAAGGGTGAACGCTCCCTCCTCATTAAACGGACAAAGAAATGTAGAAATAAAGAAATGTAATATAGGAAGTGACATAAAAGTCCAGGGCAAGGCACAGAGAGCATGAAACTAAAACAAGAAAGTGTTGATTTGTAAAACTGAACACCTCAAAATTACAAAACAAAACAAACAGACAAACAAACAATATCTTTTAAAAGGTCTCCAATATAATGGATAAATAAAATAATGTTAAGTAAAATTAAAAAGCTGAAGCCTTCTCGCAGTGGCTGTGCTGGTTTGGGCCTCACTGCCGGCTGCAGTCATGTTTTCATCTTATATATAAAACACCTCTGATTCACAAATACTTGCTAAGGAACTCGCATTCACATAAAGTTGCCTTGTTGACAAGTTTGGGTGAGTAAGGGCAACACGCACACAATGCAGTACTTTCAGTGCCCTGTAGTAGGCAGTATGACGTCTTTTGAAGCAGAAATAAACTGCTGCAGAAAAAGCTAGGTCCATGCAAAATGTAATGTGTAACTGCAACACTCATTTCAAATGTAGTGGAGTAAAGAGTACAGATACTCATTCAAAAATGTAGTGAAGTAAAGAGTAAAAGTTGCTAATATCTTTGATACTCAGTACAACTACAAAGTATTCAAAAAGATACTCAAGTACAGTAACTAATTACATTTACTCCAATACTTTACACCTCTGATGCTTAGTACTCTTAGATGTGGGAACTTCGGTAAACATTTTCTGGATAATTTTTTTTAATCATTTTTTAACTTACACGTTAGCAACAATTTATAAAAAAAGATATGGTCACATGCTTTTTAAAAAATAAAATTACTTTTTATGTAAATTCTAACTTTTATTCTTGGAGATAACATGGACAATGTGCTATGGGTTTGTGGTAGATTGCTGCCATAGAATAAAATAAATTAAAATTTAGCTACAGCCACTAGACGGCTGCAGTGATCACTCAATGGCTCAGTAGATTGTTGTTGAGACATTATAAAATCAGTATAAAAAAAAATAATAATAAAAATTGTTGAAACTTTGTTTGGTTTGTTGTTTTTACAAAATGTTACAATATTACACTAAAACGTGAGCTTGTTGTTATGTGCGTTATGTAGGTGTGTGTGTGTGTGTTTGCATTTGTTCTCCATCGTGGATGCGTCATTCCACTCCTTCATTTCTGTGTGTTCTCCAAAATAGCTGTTTTTTATGTATTATGTAACAGAGAGGAATTATTTTGTCATTTGTTTACACGTTTATGTTGTAATACCCATGTCATTATGTACATTTGTGTCCTCATGAACCATGCATGCCAGATCACCAGAGTTACACATTGTGGATGTTTTATAGTGTTGCCACCGATTAAATATGTTATTTTCCCTATAGAAAACAATTGTAGAAATACTTTGAATATTATGAAAGCCAGTTGTGTTTTGAAGGCCTCATGGCCTACATGACTGTTAGAGAAGTCACACAGGAAAGAATGAGATTTTGGCTGAAGTTTGCATCTGTATTGATACTACGTTGCACTTTTAGGCCACATGGCCTTCAAACATGGTCTTTTGATGAAACTAATGAAGAAAACACACTGAATAATAACTTTGTGACATGTTTTGGCCCAGGCTAATTGGCAGTCTGTCACTCTTTCAAGACAGAACAATACAATGAGGAGACCATGAGAAGGGAAGTCCAGTAAAGTCTAATTTTGTCTTCTAAAACTCAGACTTTGAATATTTTTTGAATACTTTTTGAAGATTATTCTCCACTACACCACTTGATTTCTGTGTATCTGTTTTCTGCTTTGTGGCTGATTTAGTAATGCAGAAATAGCAGTGTTTTAGCAGCATGAGGACCTACACATACAAATTATACTGGGTGAAGATGAATGACAGCAAAATATGGACATACATTATCAGCAAAAAGACAAATGTGATCCATGTAGACAAATAAACTACTACAACACAATTCACATTTGTGAAATTACCAAATGTACTTCAGTACTGCACAGTACCTTCAGTGAGTCCAGCGAGGATGAGGGACATCAGCACTAAAAGCAGAAAAAACACAGAGATGAAGTATTTGCATTCATTCAACACAATGCAGATCACAGAAACACATCTATAGCGTCAGCTGAAAGTGTTATTCTGTGTAAGGGAAACAGGTCAATTTAGCTCAAAGAGAATCATTTAAGATTTTAAAGGGAATTTGGACAGAATCACTGTTTTACGGCTGATCACTGATACGGCCAGCGATTCATTGAACGAGCGGTATAACATAAATTATGCAATGGATATTAATATCCAAAATATAGTGAAAACACTATTTATTAGCACAGTAACAAGATTGGCAGTTTAAGACATTAACTTGTAAGCACAAAACACAAGATACTTCTCTTTTCAATATAAATAAGGCTTTATTGGATAAATCTAAGACATATAAACTAATTTAACACATAAACACATGCATTCACACAAGTTGCAGAAAGATAGAAAGTGAGGAAATAATTAGTTTTAAGAGAATGAAAATGTGAAATCCCAAGTTTACAGCAATATGTGCAATTGCATAGACCTAAACAACCATCAATCACTTAATTTAATTAACCCTTGCATTGAGT
>NW_015506093.1:221000-227159 GCF_001515645.1 Sinocyclocheilus grahami | reverse complement strand
CTGGTTTCCATGTGATGGTCACGCTGTGCATCTCTTTTGACCATTAATCTTGATTACTTGCCCCCAAAATTGACAATCTCCTTGGAATTGTCAATAAGTGTTCTTTTGTTTAAATGCTGTGAGCTACTCAAAGCTGCTAGTTGGTTCAGGCTTGTGGCGCCAGGATCTGATTTACGATCAGGTTATTTAGGTACAGGTGGTAAAGTTCAATTAGTCAAAGTAGTTTAGTAAACTGAATGTTTTAGTTCAATCTGGAAATTGTTCTAATTTGGTTCCGTACGTTGATTCGTCAATCAAATTTTGCGGAAAACTTTGTTTGGTTCTTCTAGGTTGTCAATTTAAAATGTTTACCGTTAATTTTCTAGTAACATCATTTGCAATGAAATGACTTGACCTATCGTACATGGAGCTCTCTGGCTTCCATTCCGTTTAGAGTGGCTGGCGGATATTAGGTGTGGTGAGTCAATCCTAGTATCAGAACTTTGACTCTTGCAGGGTGTCTAGGTGTTTCACCTACTAAGGAAAGAGGGGAAAGAAAAGGATAGGTAAAAGAAGAACAAACAAAAACAAAGCTGCTGTGGGTTTTCCTAGCATGGCTTACAACTACTGTTGAGTTAGGATGTCATGTGCAGCTAGTGTGTCATGTACCTTAACTGTACGGGGGTTCCCTTTGTTGTGGTCCTTGCAGAACAGGGAGTTTCTGATTGACTGGAAGTTCAGTCTTGGGAAGCCAGTGGTTGGGCGTTGGCTGACGACGCGGAGCTGTGGTCTGGTTAAAATTTTAGACGGCACTCTTTCTGAGACACAGCGTTAGGCAAAACTTAACTCGTAACACGAAACTCTCAACGGAAAATAAAATAAACTAAAGTAAAGAAACAGAAGTAAAGTTTGACGAGACTAGGTGGCGTTTCTCCTCATGGTTTTGGAGGAGCTGAAGTGTAAGCCAGAGCACGCTCAAAGAGCGCAAAAGGTGATGACTGAAAAGCACGGCTCGAAAAGGCAAGAAGGAAGAGCATGATTCGATGGTGTCCTGAGTATTTAAACTGGGTTTTTGGCCACATCCCAAATGGTGTTTTGACCAATTAGACGCTGTCTTTGCTAGGGGTGTTGTATATTTCTCCTCTCAATTCATAAATCAAATGTTATCTTATCAGTCACATGGTCCGAGTTTTTCCCGCTCTTGCAGAGTATAATTTTGGACATGATTTCTATAACAAGAATATGATACATTTGACGAAGAATTGATTGGAAGAAACGTTTCAAGCAAGAAGATTCAAACACACGCATACTAAACATGAATATGACTAGTTTGGCATGGCTGTGTGAAGCTGGGGTGCAAACTTTGTCTCCTATGTTGCATTTCTCTTGTGATGCCTTCTGGTTGTGGCAGACTTTCTGACCTTCTGTGCTTGGGTGGTTGCTGTTGCACAGACAGGAATGTGGTTCTTGGAGTTGATTTGACAGTTTGTTATTGAGCGATGGGTGACTGAGGTGATGTTCTTTGGTACCTCAGAGTTTCATCAACAGTTGGCCGTGAGAGACTTGCTCGTTCTGGGTGGTTGTTGAACAAGTGCTTGTCATCTCTGATGTGGTGTACCAGATGATCACCAGCCTTCCGTTCTGTCGCTGGTCACAGCAAGTATGACTCAACTTTGTGGTCATCCATGTTCAGCTTTCCTTGAAGGAACTCTTTCATTTGTCTCATGACTTGTTCCATGTCGTCTGAGGGTAAGCTGTCTTGTTCTTCTGCATACTCAGCACTGTGCATGTCTGAGTGGTGCTGAGGTGGGTTTTGTTGTCGCTTACTCACACGAGTTGCTCTTGGATGAGTCAGGCGATTACCTTTGGATGTCTGGTTAGGTTTCCAGTTGTTCCTATCTTTTGGGTTTCTTGAGAAGCGTGGCTGTTCCCATGGATTTTTCCAGCGGCTGGGCTGAAAGCTGTCGTGGACATGGGGGTCACGTTCTCTGTGCTCTTGATGGAAGACTCTGGTGTCGTGATGCCACTGGGTGTATTAAGACCTGATAGTCTGATGTGTGGGTTACATACATGATATGGAGTTATGCATCGAAATGATTAGTTGATCACAAGTCCTTTTAGTGTCATTTAGATGCATATTTACTGTACATGGAAATGCAGTTTCTGTGCCATTCTCTGAACATAAGGACATGTTCTGTGAAGACCAGAGGTTAAAAGGTCTCTCATAAGGAATTTCAGTCTGTTCTCTGTCGTCGAGGTGGGGGGAAGTCAATCCAAAGAGCTTGTGATTGCTATCGCTGGTTTCCATGTGATGGTCACGCTGTGCATCTCTTTTGACCATTAATCTTGATTACTTGCCCCCAAAATTGACAATCTCCTTGGAATTGTCAATAAGTGTTCTTTTGTTTAAATGCTGTGAGCTACTCAAAGCTGCTAGTTGGTTCAGGCTTGTCTGTCTTGTTCTTGTGCATACTCAGCACTGTGCATGTCTGAGTGGTGCTGAGGTGAGTTTTGTTGTTGCTTACCCACACGAGTTGCTCTTGGATGAGTCAGGCGATTACCTTTGGATGTTTGGTTAAGTTTCCAGAAGTTCTTATATTTTGGGTTTCTTGAGAAGCGTGGCTGGTCCCATGGATTTTTCCAGCGGTTAGACTGAAAGCTGTCTTGGACATGGGTGTCACGTTCTCTCTGCTCTTGATGGAAGACTCTGGTGTCGTGATGCCACTGGGTGTTGTCCAGTGCAAGGCCTGAGTCTTTGGTGACAGAGTTCAAGAGTGTGGATGTTTTGTTACCTCTCTTTGAGGCCATCTTCTGCTTGTTGAGCTGCTAGTGACATCAGGCTTGTGGCGCCAGGATCTGATTTACGATCAGGTTATTTAGGTACAGGTGGTAAAGTTCAATTAGTCAAAGTAGTTTAGTAAACTGAATGTTTTAGTTCAATCTGGAAATTGTTCTAATTTGGTTCCGTACGTTGATTCGTCAATCAAATTTTGCGGAAAACTTTGTTTGGTTCTTCTAGGTTGTCAATTTAAAATGTTTACCGTTAATTTTCTAGTAACATCATTTGCAATGAAATGACTTGACCTATCGTACATGGAGCTCTCTGGCTTCCATTCCGTTTAGAGTGACTGGCGGATATTAGGTGTGGTGAGTCAATCCTAGTATCAGAACTTTGACTCTTGCAGGGTGTCTAGGTGTTTCACCTACTAAGGAAAGAGGGGAAAGAAAAGGATAGGTAAAAGAAGAACAAACAAAAACAAAGCTGCTGTGGGTTTTCCTAGCATGGCTTACAACTACTGTTGAGTTAGGATGTCATGTGCAGCTAGTGTGTCATGTACCTTAACTTAGTGTCAGGTGTTCGACCTATTGTGAGGATGGCTGCATGTTTCTTCATGGTGGGCATATGTAACTTTATGTTACGGTAAAATTTGGATATCCTACTTGTGGGAAGAAAATGTTTGTTGAATGTGTTATCAGTAGATGTGGTTACCTCTGGGTGTAGGTAATGTTGTGTGTGTGTTAATGGTGTAGTGTATGTGTGGTCAGATCTGTTTCAGTCTGTGTTGTCTCTCCCCTTTTCTTGTATGTCAGTGAAGACGGGCTCTCTGCATCCTTGGCGTGGATGAGGGCGTGTCCATGATCTAATGGGGGTCAGTCCAGCAAGGCAGGAAGTTCTTTAGCAGACAGTCAGAGCTAGTTTGGCATGGCTGTGTGAAGCTGGGGTGCAAACTTTGTCTCCTATGTTGCATTTCTCTTGTGATGCCTTCTGGTTGTGGCAGACTTTCTGACCTTCTGTGCTTGGGTGGGTGCTGTTGCACAGACAGGAATGTGGTTCTTGGAGTTGATTTGACAGTTTGTTATTGAGCGATGGGTGACTGAGGTGATGTTCTTTGGTACCTCAGAGTTTCATCAACAGTTGGCCGTGAGAGACTTGCTCGTTCTGGGTGGTTGTTGAACAGGTGCTTGTCATCTCTGATGGGGTGTACCAGGTGATCACCGGCCTTCCGTTCTGTCGCTGGTCACAGCGAGCATGACTCAACTTTGTGGTCATCCATGTTCAGCTTTTCTTGAAGGAACTCTTTCATTTGTCTCATGACTTGTTCCATGTCGTCTGAGGATAAGCTGTCTTGCTCTTCTGCATACTCAGCACTGTGCATGTCTGAGTGGTGCTGAGGTGGGTTTTGCTGTCGCTTACTCACACGAGTTGCTCTTGGATGAGTCAGGCGATTACCTTTGGATGTCTGGTTAGGTTTCCAGTTGTTCCTATCTTTTGGGTTTCTTGAGAAGCGTGGCTGTTCCCATGGATTTTTCCAGCGGCTGGGCTGAAAGCTGTCGTGGACATGGGGGTCACGTTCTCTGTGCTCTTGATGGAAGACTCTGGTGTCGTGATGCCACTGGGTGTCGTCCAGTGCAAGGCTTGAGTCTTTGGTTACAGAGTTCAAGAGTGTGGATGTTTTGTTACCTTTCTTTGAGGCCATCTTCTGCTTGTTGTAGGCCTTCTGTGTTAGGTCACGCAACTGTTGGATGGTCATGGAGCGTGGACAGGCCATGACGCCTAGATGATGGCTGACTCCAGGGTGCAGGTTTCTTAGGAAGAGGCTTTTGAAGTTCACATCCTCTTCAAGGTCAGGTTCGTTGTGTGCACCAAAGTAGGCTTGTCGGAGTCGGTTGTAGTAAGCTTGTGGAACCTCTTGTCGACCTTGCTTGATCTCCAAAGCAGTTAACAGTCCAAGTTCAGACTCAGGGTCTGTAAACTCTTTAATAAGGACCTCACGAAGTAGCTGGTAGCTTGACTTTGTTTGACTGGGCTGTCGATCTAGGAAGTTTCGTACCTCAGGACTTGATGTGGCTCTTAGGAGGTATAACCTGTCTCTGTCAGTCACCGCTGTGCATCTCTTTTGACCATTAATCTTGATTACTTGCCCCCAAAATTGACAATCTCCTTGGAATTGTCAATAAGTGTTCTTTTGTTTAAATGCTGTGAGCTACTCAAAGCTGCTAGTTGGTTCAGGCTTGTGGCGCCAGGATCTGATTTACGATCAGGTTATTTAGGTACAGGTGGTAAAGTTCAATTAGTCAAAGTAGTTTAGTAAACTGAATGTTTTAGTTCAATCTGGAAATTGTTCTAATTTGGTTCCGTACGTTGATTCGTCAATCAAATTTTGCGGAAAACTTTGTTTGGTTCTTCTAGGTTGTCAATTTAAAATGTTTACCGTTAATTTTCTAGTAACATCATTTGCAATGAAATGACTTGACCTATCGTACATGGAGCTCTCTGGCTTCCATTCCGTTTAGAGTGACTGGCGGATATTAGGTGTGGTGAGTCAATCCTAGTATCAGAACTTTGACTCTTGCAGGGTGTCTAGGTGTTTCACCTACTAAGGAAAGAGGGGAAAGAAAAGGATAGGTAAAAGAAGAACAAACAAAAACAAAGCTGCTGTGGGTTTTCCTAGCATGGCTTACAACTACTGTTGAGTTAGGATGTCATGTGCAGCTAGTGTGTCATGTACCTTAACTTAGTGTCAGGTGTTCGACCTATTGTGAGGATGGCTGCATGTTTCTTCATGGTGGGCATATGTAACTTTATGTTATGCTAAAAATTGGATATTCTACTTGTGGGAAGAATATGTTTGTTGAATGTATTATCAGTAGATGTGGTTACCTCTGGGTGTAGGTAATGTTGTGTGTGTGTTAATGGTGTAGTGTATGTGTGGTCAGATCTGTTTCAGTCTGTGTTGTCTCTCCCGACAGGCCATGATGCCAAGATGGTGGCTGACTCCAGGGTGCAGATTTCTCAGAAAGAGGCTTTTGAAGTTCACATCCTCTTCAAGGTTAGGTTCGTTGTGTGCACCAAAGTAGGCTTGTCGGAGTCGGCTGTAGTAAGCTTGTGGAACCTCTTGTCGACCTTGTTTGATCTCCAAGGCAGTTAACAGTCCATGTTCAGACTCAGGGTCTGTAAATTCTTTAATCAGGACCTCACAAAGTAGCTGGTAGCTTGACTTTGTTTGACTGGGCTGTCAATCTAGGAAGTTTCATACCTCAGGACTTGACGTGGCTCTTAGGAGGTATAACCTGTCTCTGTCAGTCACATGAGGTCTCATTTCCAGATGAAATTCGATATCTTGCAGCTAAGCCTGAATGTCGTGGCCCTCTGCAGAGTTTGGGTTGAAACTGCTGATG
>NW_015506093.1:215068-220984 GCF_001515645.1 Sinocyclocheilus grahami | reverse complement strand
TGTCGTGTGCAGCTAGTGTGTCATGTACCTTAAATTAGTGTCAGGTGTTCTACCTATTGTGAGGATGGCTGCATATTTCTTCATGGTGGGCATATGTAACTTTATGTTACGCTAAAATTTGGATATTCTACTTGTGGGAAGAAAATGTTAGTTGAATGTGTTATCAGTAGATGTGGTTACCTCTGGGTGTAGGTAATGTTGTGTGTGTGTTAATGGTGTAGTGTATGTGTGGTCAGATCTGTTTCAGTCTGTGTTGTCTCCCCCCTTTTCTTGTATGTCAGTGAAGACGGGCTCTCTGCATCCTTGGCTTGGATGAGGGCGTGTCCATGATCTAATGGGGGTCAGTCCAGCAAGGCAGGAAGTTCTTTAGCAGACAGTCAGAGCTAGTTTGGCATGGCTGTGTGAAGCTGGGGTGCAAACTTTGTCTCCTATGTTGCATTTCTCTTGTGATGCCTTCTGGTTGTGGCAGACTTTCTGACCTTCTGTGGTTCTTGGAGTTGATTTGACAGTTTGTTATTGAGCGATGGGTGACTGAGGTGATGTTCTTTGGTACCTCAGAGTTTCATCAACAGTTGGCCGTGAGAGACTTGCTCGTTCTGGGTGGTTGTTGAACAGGTGCTTGTCATCTCTGATGTGGTGTACCAGGTGATCACCGGCCTTCCGTTCTGTCGCTGGTCACAGCGAGCATGACTCAACTTTGTGGTCATCCATGTTCAGCTTTTCTTGAAGGAACTCTTTCATTTGTCTCATGACTTGTTCCATGTCTTCTGATGGTAAGCTGTCTTGTTCTTCTGCATACTCAGCACTGTGCATGTCTGAGTGGTGCTGAGGTGGGTTTTGTTGTCGCTTACTCACACGAGTTGCTCTTGGATGAGTCAGGCGATTACCTTTGGATGTCTGGTTAGGTTTCCAGTTGTTCCTATCTTTTGGGTTTCTTGAGAAGCGTGGCTGGTCCCATGGATTTTTCCAGCGGTTAGACTGAAAGCTGTCTTGGACATGGGTGTCACGTTCTCTCTGCTCTTGATGGAAGACTCTGGTGTCGTGATGCCACTGGGTGTTGTCCAGTGCAAGGCCTGAGTCTTTGGTGACAGAGTTCAAGAGTGTGGATGTTTTGTTACCTTTCTTTGAGGCCATCTTCTGCTTGTTGTAGGCCTTCTGTGTTAGGTCACGCAACTGTTGGATGGTCATGGAGCGTGGACAGGCCATGACGCCTAGATGATGGCTGACTCCAGGGTGCAGGTTTCTTAGGAAGAGGCTTTTGAAGTTCACATCCTCTTCGAGGTCAGGTTCGTTGTGTGCACCAAAGTAGGCTTGTCGGAGTCGGTTGTAGTAAGCTTGTGGAACCTCTTGTCGACCTTGCTTGATCTCCAAAGCAGTTAACAGTCCAAGTTCAGACTCAGGGTCTGTAAACTCTTTAATATGGACTTCACGAAGTAGCTGGTAGCTTGACTTTGTTTGACTGGGCTGTCGATCTAGGAAGTTTCTTACCTCAGGACTTGATGTGGCTCTTAGGAGGTATAACCTGTCTCTGTCAGTCACATGAGGTCTCATTTCCAGATAAAACTCGATATCTTGCAGGTAGGCCTGGATGTCGTGGCCCTCTGCAGATTTTGGGTTGAAACTGCTGATGTTTTTAGACAGCTTGTTGAGGTCTTTGATGGTCATCCCATGTGCAGCTCCAAGGTCTGCTTGGATGGGAGGTATTCTTTCGTTGGCAGGAAAGGCTTGTGTGGCGAAGGCAGGTGAGGTTTTGGGTTGTGGCCCTTCGCGCCTTTCGTCATATGCTGGTTCTTGGATATGGGACTCTGCTCTGCTGAGCAGTGGTGAGGCTGAGAGATGCTTCTCTTTTCTTGGCTCTTGTTTCGGCTCATAAGCATCTTTGAGTACTTTTCTGACCATGTAGAGCTCATCGTTGGTATCGTCTAGCTGTTGGGTCAGATTGTCCATTTCAGTCCTGTACCTTTCAAGGTGGTCTTCCAAGGTACTGATCTCAGCATTCTTGTCTCTGATGTGATTCTTGGCTTTCTCTAGTAGCTGTTCGGCATACTGGAGTCTGTTTACTTTCTGGGCAGCCTTTGCACGTTGTTGGTCGAGCTGAGCTGCTGCCAGGGCTGCTTGAAGCTTCTTAACTTGTTCCGTTGTTTCTTGCTCCCTCTCGTTGGGTGCTTTGAGTTGATCTTGAACTTTCACTTCCAGCTTGTCTATGCGGCGTTGAGCACGTGTCAGCTCCTCTTGAAGGTGGGTGATGTGCTTGTCGCTCAGTTTCAGCTGGGTTGTGAAGGCATAGCTTAGGGAGCTGGTGATCTTGACTAGCTCCTCGTGGTTGTTGTTCTGGCTTGAATCTTGTGTCAGGAATCTTCTCAGGATTTTGATTATTATTAAAAATAATAACAGTTCAAATGTCTTGGGGGTGAGGCTGTCTGTCATGCCTCTCAGCCAAGTGTTCACATCTTCCCCATGGGCAATGGGGTCTGCAGTCTGTGGCATGTTGTCACGCTGGGGAGAAGAGAGACTGACACAGATCTGTGTGGAGTCGAAGCCTATGTGTGGTGAGACAAATAAGTGTCATGTCTGATTGTGAAGCACTAGTGAAGTGTGGTGATGATTGTGTTGGTCTCAGGGTGTCTAAGTAGACTAGGGATGTGAAGACTTCGTCACTCTAATGAGGAAGAGGAAAAAGAGAGAAAAAGGTGAAAACAATTAAATGAAAAGAAACAATTCCTTTTCAGTTAGAGAAATTCTTCCTTTTTTCAATTGAATGTTGTTATCAAGAAGGTAAACAATATTATTAAATCTCTGTTTTAGACAAAAGAATGCAATAATAATGTTGATATCTCTTTTCTTAGTCTGACAGGATTGACACCGTACACCTTACAGTTGGGCCGCTCACCAGGGAGGCTGCGAAGGCGACAGTTGTTCAACACTTATCTCTATTAAATCGATCTCAGCATTGGATGAGATTCTAAAATTTGGATTGCGTTTCCAAATGTAGGGAGGTTAGGAAGAACAAAGGAGGGGTTGATTACAATCAAATTCATACGGATGATTCGTCTTTTTCAACAAGATTATGTATTTCATTCACATAGAATTGATTGATGGTTCTTACAGGTCCCTACGCATGTGAAGAGTAAAGAGGAAAGAAAGCAGGAGGTGACAGGAGAAAAGGGGAGGAGAGCTTCGAGAAGATTGTGTATTTTATTCACATAAAATTGATTGATGGTTCTTACAGCTCCCTACACATGTGAAGAGTAAAGAGGAAGGAAAGCAGGAGACAGGAGAGAAGGGAAGGAGACTCAGTAAACTGAGTGGATTGTGTCCACTAGCAGGCTCTGTTGCTGTTATGCCCAACTACAAGTATAATAGTGTTGTTTTTAGCTGCTGCACAACCAATCAAACAAAAAAAATTATTTAAGTGAAAGAGAGTTGTCTTTCTAATTTATTTGAACTCGTAGTGAGGGATAACACTGTCTCCTATTAGGGCTCAGGTGTGTCGTTGCCAAGCTAGGATATACAGAGGAAAGAGAATGGTAAGTAAAGTAACATTAAAAAGTAATAAATGGGCAAAATAAGTAAAAAAGGAAATTAAATAAACAAGGAAATCAATAAATAGAACAATAATGGCTAAGTGTATAACCAAACAGGAAGAAAATGGGTCAAACGCAATAAAATAATGAGTAAGTATAAGTCTGAATAGAATTTATTGATAGGGGTAATAAAATCATTTAGGTAGAATAAGTTTACTTAAACTTTAAAAGTTCAAGGCTTATTCGTACCTAAGATGATTAGGCATAAGAGGGAATACTAGAAATAATGATCATATGAAATGATCTGAGGGGGAAATTTGAATGATTCCAAATAAATTTAATGTTTTAATTAAATTTGAATTTGGCACAATTAATAATTGTGAGTCAGTATTTCCCTTTCTAGTAAAATAAGATAAAATGGTAAGAAGTGAGAAAAGGGAGAAATAAGAGAGAGAAAGAGACCAACAGGTGTATTAGTTTAGATGTTTAAAGGGTTAAATCACTTTATCGTTGCCCAAACAGACACTGCATTCAACCACTGGATGTTAATGCTAACTGCTAACCTTTGAGGCTAAAGGCTTTAGCAGAGACTTCAATGTAAACACCACCGTTTCGTTAGCTTAGCTGCACGTGCGCAGTTCAGAGTTGCCTCGGAAGTAGGTTAAGACTACCATGTCACGATCGTAACTATGGCAACCAAAACACGCTCTAGTGGGCTAGCCTGTGAATAGTTGCATTGCAAGTACAGTTAAGTATGTTATATGAAATTTTGGCACATTTCAACACTGTACAAATAACAACACCACTTCTGGTTGGTTTTGCGATGTGGCGCTTAAACTCTCAGTTCGTTCGGAGTTACATTTAACTTTATTCAAATAGCAGCTTCGCCTTAAGCGAAACAGTGATAACCATCTCAGCAGATCTTCAAATCTCCGTGCCAGTCTCTCTGGACACGTAAACACAACAGCTTTTCTTCGCTGTTGGTACAAAGTTAATATTAACTTACACGCAGTGTTAAGCGAGATTAAATTTACATTGTGAACAGACACAGGCATGCAAACATTATTCTCTAATGTTTAACCCAGGGAGTCAAAGTTGATTTGGCAATGGGACATGCATTAAAGTCAAACAATGAATAATAAGGCTTTGATAAATAGATTGAGGAACACGCTCAAAACTATTCTTTATACACCGATTTATTTCCCTTTTAACTACTGCAGTTTAGCTCCGTTCAGCTAACGATGACTGAGATTCCCTGCAGGGAGTATAGAGATTGAAAAGCACTGGAACTGTGGTAGATTTTTATTGGTTAAATGATGAATTGTTCGAGTGTAATCATTAGTAATATAGCCATTTAAATATCTAGTTATACTTCCATTATAATCCTATATGCTGTAATAATTTACTTAGTTGTAAGGGAATTAATCATTATTAATTCATTCAGGTTTATTTCTAGCTCAGGTTTTAAAAGAACTCGATCTGAGAATTCGAGGTCCACCTGATCAAAACTGACTTTGACTTTCAATAGTTTATACTTTTATCAGCTACTCGACCAGCGAAGCTGGCTTTTGACGAGCAGCACACAACAACGGTGGCCACCGAATAGGTAAGCAATTTTGCTTATATAATTGGTGTGTGCTGTTTGCGGGTCTGCTCTTGGTGGTAAGGACACTTAAAATCTGCTCTTCCAGAATTAAAAAATAAATGAATAACTCAAATAAAATATTATAAAAGGGTTTTTTGATGTCAGAAGAAATAACTGCATGCACAGATTTGGTTTAAAATTAGGAAGGCCTTGCTAGGGAACCTAAATTGAAGCTGGATGGTGTAGGCAGAAATACATTACGTCTAATGGTCTGTATTGATTGTGGATTGGGCTTAAAAGGGAGGCAATCAACAATGAAGCAGATATAATAAAGGATAGCGCGCAAAGACCTACGGATACCGCTTTGAGAAAGAAAAAGGTGTAAGGAGGCTCGAAGGGCTGCACGGGTAGGCAGAAATCCCTGCTGGGCGCTGTTTTTTTACTAAGTTGAGGGAGAAATTGTCAGTAAAAGAACGAGAGCACTGCAGGTCACTCGAGGTAGAGTGTAGTGTTTTGTTATATGAGACTGAAACTGTGTCTGTGTCCGTGTGAATGTCCGTATGAGTGATGGTGAATGTATGAGAAAATAAAGAAATTCCGTATTGGGTGGTTAAGAGCTGCGCACCCTCTTGGTCCATCACTTAAATGTGGCTTGGCGTGGATGGACGCAGCTCGTGACGCACCCGAGAGGGATGAATAAATGATTAGCCCTATAGATAAAGGGAAAAAATATGAATGCTTTAGCCCTAATAAAAGGGAAAACGAATGAAAGCATGAGCCCTGTCTGAATAAAGGGACGAGCAGTGT
>NW_015506093.1:210756-214776 GCF_001515645.1 Sinocyclocheilus grahami | reverse complement strand
TTTCAGAGATCAGTGCAGTAGAAGTGAGATCAAGAAAGCAAGTTAAATAAGTATATTAAAATAATTATAAGTGTGGAAAAAAATAGTAAAGAGAAGTAAAGATAAATAAATAATTATTTTTTTATAAAAGATTACATACTGAGTGATTGTAAAATAGAGTTGAGAAAATCAATTCATATAAAAAGTAAATGCATCAGACAGAATAAAAATATAATTCAAAGATGCATGTCACAGAAAAAAGACAAAAATTAGGAGAAATTGGTTTAAAGAGATAAATTAAAATAGAATTATAATAATATAGGGAAAGAAAGAAAAAATATGCCAGTCACTCCAGTGGAAATATTAGGATTAAAATATCCACTGTGTAAAGGAGTTAATAAACAAGATATCAAACAAAAATGGCAGGAAGAAAGAAAGGGACAGCAAACAGATATGGTCTCCCAGTAAATCATAATAGGTAAACAGGGAGCAGCTATAAATATACCAGAAGGTGAATTTGTTAAAAAATGGTTCAGTGAAACTAATTTGGTCCCACGTATTGCAGTATATTTTAGGAAAAAAATTGGGGAGCAAAAGATTTAGGACCAATGATGAAAAAAGGCAGAACAAAGCAAGTGGGAACCAACAGAACATCCATTGATTTTTCATACAGCTGACAAAAATTATAGCAAAGTTGTGTATGCAAGTTTGCTGGGAATTCCTCAAGAAGTAGTTATCGACAAAAAGAAAATGACACAGATGACTACAACATCTGAAATAATAAACCAAAATGAGAGTTATATAAGGAAAGGCAGCGACAGGTATCAACTGAACTATGGTCTCAATATGACACAGATATAGGATTAATAAAATCAGCAAATCCAAGAAGAGTAAAAAGTAAGGGGAGGACATATTAATAAATATAAAATAGGCAAGAAAAATATTAAAAGAGGCAGAAAAAAAAAATATGAAGAAAAAGGAAAGATTGTTTTTTGAGTCGCCCCCCTATTTGCACATAGAGGGAGAGGTCCAAATCCTCAAGGGAGCAGTAGAAGTAACTGGAGAAAGGCAAATGTAAGGACCAGTAGAGCTGGGAGAAAAAGAAAAAAAGGAAAGTAAGGGGAGGACATATTAATAAATATAAAATAGGCAAGAAAAATATTAAAAGAGCCAGACAAGAAATACGAAGAAAAAGGAAAGATTATTATCTGAGCCGGCCTCCCTATTTACCCATAGAGGGAGAGGTCCAAATCCTCAAGGGAGCAGTAGAAGTAACTGGAGAAAGGCAAATGTAAGGACCAGTAGAGCTGGGAGAAAAAGAAAAAAAAAGGAACCAGCTGTGAAAACAAAGAGGCAAGAGAAAAAAGAAAGTGAAGGATATTTACAGATGGATTGTTATAGACAGTTTTATTAGCATTAGAGAAGATGAAAACAGACCAAAATAAAACAAAATTTGAGGAAGTGTTAGAAGAAATAGAGGAGAAAATTAAAGAATCAGAAAAAGATACAAGAGGTAAATAGGATTTAAAAGAGGCAGAAGTAAGTTGTTTGAAAGTACAGAGGAGGTGATAAAAGGAAAGGAGTTATTTGATAGCGG
This sequence comes from Sinocyclocheilus grahami, assembly GCF_001515645.1. Lineage (NCBI taxonomy): Eukaryota > Metazoa > Chordata > Actinopteri > Cypriniformes > Cyprinidae > Sinocyclocheilus > Sinocyclocheilus grahami. Next base: position 213,200 of record NW_015506093.1, on the reverse strand, counting down.
AAAATGGGAACAGGGCAGAGAAAAAAGTGTTCTTCACTAAGAACAAAACAAACTACAGACTCCAAACCACATCAGGTCAAAGTGTTTGAGAAACACACAGCCTCACTTCCTGTTTGACACTGAAAACATCGACTCCACCCTCATGTTGTGTTCAGGTCATTTTGACCCGGACAGAATTTTCTCTTACCCAAAAATGCAAGTTAATGTTATCACATTGGACTACAACTTACTGACTTTGCTCACACAGGATATAACAACTTCCCAACTGTTTTTTTTTTGATAATTTTTGTACTTGCCATTTTTCCCCACCTTGTGACTGACCTACAAAAATAGCAGTTTTGTGTTTCTTTTTGGAACTGACTGAGAGCAGGGGCCTGTTCCATAAAACAAGTTTACCAAATAAGCCAGGTATATTTAAGTTATTCTGAATTATTGTCAGTTGATTTGGTTCAGAATAAGTCAGAATTGAAATAAGCCTGGCTTATTTGGTAAACCTGTTTTATGAAACAGCCCCCAGGTGTCATTAATCTTGAGCTTATGCACCTTAGTTTTTGAAGGGAAAAATATTTGTGGATAATTTTGTCAATATTTAATAAAATATGAAAAAATGCACTGTTTATTGCACTGTTTATGTGCTTTAATGTTTAACTGAGAAGTTTGTTTTGTAAAATTATTTTATCTTGTAAAAAATGGAACAAAGTCACACTTGTGGTGTTCTCATCAAAAATGACCAGCCTACCAAAAAAAAAAAAATCATATAAGTTTCTCGTTATACTATATTATCACCAAATATTGGATTCAAATCTTTGGACTTTTTTTTCATTTGATAAGTGTTTTTGGTCCCACTTTATATTAAGTGGCCTTAACTACTATGTACTTACATCAAAAAATAAGTACAATGTACTTGTTGTGTTCATATTGTATTGCAAAACACTTCTGCTGCTATTGAGGTGGGGTACGGGTAAGGTTAGGGACATGTTTGGTGGTATGGGTAGGTTTAAGGGTGGGTTAAGGTTTAAGGGATGGGTCAACAGTGTAATTATAAATGTAATTACATAAATTAATTACAGATGTAATTACATGTAGGCATTTTTAAAATATAAGTACAATGTAAAGACATGTATATACACAATAAGTGCATTGTACCAAATTATTAATTTAAATGTAAGTACATAGTTGTTAAGGCCACTTAATATAAAGTGGGTCCGTGTTTTTTGTTTAGTTTTTCATGGATCACTTTCCGCCGTTCACCTGCTCTGCCTTGAGCAGGGGAACCGCTCCCTCGACGAGCATGTGGAGGATTTCCTTGGTCTTTCCCATCAGACCACCTTCCCGGATGACTGCCTGTGCTCGTTCCTGCACGTCGGTCTGAATACCACCACACATGGGTAGTTGTCTGGGAAGGGTCCTCGTGGGAGCTTTGCTGCTTTTGTGGAGTAGGTGCTGAGCTCCTGCTGATCTGCCTTCACCATTGGCATCACTGATGATTACACCAGCCCCACTCCCAACCCAGTGCCCAGCCAGTCACCACCCTGCTGCGAGCAGTGACAGCCTGAGCCCACCGCAGATGGAGAGAATGCCTCAGCCGTGACATCAGAGCCATCGCCAAGAGGAGTAACTGAGTCTGACGCCATCAGCGAGCCAGAGAGGACCCCATCCAAACAGGTGTGTGTGCCTACTGTCTCATCCACCACCGAGGGTATACTCCTGGAGGTATGGATGCAAGCCCTGCCCACCCTCCCACCATTGAGAGGGAATGTTTGCTGGACATGGATGCTATTTTTCAGTTTGGAGAGGTTGAGACTGGTGGGGCTCCATCTCGGGCCTGCCGGGAGTTTTCCTCTCCTGGACCTGAGAATCCCGTGGAGATGCCTCCGGCCTCGGATGGCTCCACTCCACCTCGTCCTGCTTTCCAGACTTCTGTGCCTGTGCTCCTCCCTCTCTCGATTCCGACGTGGACCATCAGCCATCCGGCCTTGCCGGGCTCCTTTGGTCAGTCGGACTTTCCCACGCCTCTGCCACCAACTTGCACCCTACAACCCCTTCGGATACGACCCACTCCACCCCCCCTTAGGCTTCACCTCCTTCCTTGGTCACTCCAGCTCGCCCTCTGGATCCCCATCTGCTTCTCGGGCGATCGTCGTGTCCGTCGTGGCCGCCTGGATCCTCAGCATTGCTCCACGGCTCTCTGTCTGCACAGTGGGCTCCACCTCCATCATCTCTGGTCGTCCCCACGGTGGTGTGTGTTCCCATCATGTCTTGGCTCCTCCCTCCAGCTCCACCACCATGGAGCGTAGTCCTGGCTGTTTCCTGGGGTTTGATCTGCCCTCTCCTGCTCAAGGCTCGTCCCTGATCATCTCCTCCACCTGCACCTCCCTGGATTTTTTTTGTTGTCCTCCCGGTCATCCGTTGTCCTCCCGACCCTCCTGCATTTCTCTGCTGGC
>NW_015506093.1:210019-210622 GCF_001515645.1 Sinocyclocheilus grahami | reverse complement strand
CACAGTTTAGATATAACCCTAATTAAACACATCTGATCCAGCTAATCTAATAATTTAGGCTTATTTGAAAACTACATGGTATGTGTGTTGGAGCAGGGTTGGAACTAAACTCTGCAGGGCTGCGGCCCTCCAGGAACTGAGTTTGACACCCCTGGTTTACATGGACACTTTTTGCTTCCATCGGAATTAATTAAATCTGATTGATGAATCTGAACGTAGTGTTAACATGAACGCTAAATAAAGTGATCGGGTTGATATGCGCGTTTATATGTCATACGTTTCTGATCAGATTTAATCTTTTGACATGCGCACACTGCATGCATATACAGAGTTTCCCACTGTTGTCGCATACTGTTTTAAAGAGCACACGCAATATTTATCTACTTCGGGTCCTAATTAGGCGATGACCAGCACATGAACTGTTGTGCAGTGCTGCTTACCTTTAGAAAAGTGTTGTCTGTTGATGAGAGTCTTAAACAAGAACGTCTCAGGTTACTTATGTAACCATGGTTCCCTGAGTAGGGAACGAGACACTGCGTCCTCTAGGGGTCACTATGGGGAACGCCTCGTCGTGACCAGTGTCTGAAGCACACATTGAAAAAA
>NW_015506093.1:196032-209677 GCF_001515645.1 Sinocyclocheilus grahami | reverse complement strand
ACTCAGAAAGAGCACGAAGTCGTTGCGCGTAGCTCTTACCATACAGGATTTTTAGAAAAGTGGGCAAAGCATAATGTGCACACTTACCACTTATGTGGATTTTAGAAAGTGGGCAAAGCCAGCTATGTGGATTTCAGAAATACCGTTCTAGGGGTTCTCGTGGCACCCTGAATAAGCAGCCCATAGATAGAAATAGAGCATCCCAAAAAATGCTATGTCTACGGCTATAATGCTGGAGTGGCTAGCAGTAAATCTGTAGCTGAGGGAGCAAACATCCAGCTCTCATCAAGAGGGAGCTCAACCTACAGCATGTTCCAATGGTGGAACAGCTAGCAGTTATTTAGCTGAGGAAGCAAACACCCAGTTCTCAATTTCGAGAAAGGGGCTCGACCTGCAGCATGTTCCAAAGCTGGAACAGCTAGCAGTAATTTACTTAGCTGTGGGAGCAACACACCTAGTTCTCAGTCGAGAAGGGGGCTCGACCTACAGCATGTTCCAATGCTGGAACGGCTAGCAGTAGTTTACCTTGGCTGAGGGAGCACAAACCCAGCTCTAAACGAGAGGGGGCTCGACCTGCAGCATGATTATAAATCACAAGGGTAAGCATACTGCAAGCTAGCCAAACACTCAGCGCATCAGGGAGGCAAAGGAGGGCCCTTATTCACCTGATGCTGCTGGTTCCTGGTGCTCTGGAGAAACAGAGAACTCAAACTTCTCATGTGAGAGGAGAACTCCGAATTCAGAGGAATAACGTTGCTCATTCCAGGTAACCCTTTGAAAAAAGGGGAGCACTGCTCAATACTACCACGAGGACAGCCCATGGAGCGAGGAATCCAACTCCTCAGAGAGGATTAACGCTCGAAAAAATGTAAGGAATTTAACTCATTAATTCTTGATAAGGGAATTAATCATTAATTTTATTTCTAGCTACAGGATTTTAGAAAAGTGGGCAAAGCATAACATGCACACTTACCCGCTATGTGGATTCAAAACTACCGTTCTAGGGGTTCTCGTGGCACCCTGAAAAAGCAGTCCATAGATAGAAATAGCGCATCGCCAAAACGCTATGTCTACGGCTAATATGCTGGAGTGGCTAGCAGTAAATCTGTAGCTGAGGGAGCAAACACCCAGCTCTCAATCGAGAGGGAGCTCAACCTACAGCATGTTCCAATAGTGGAACAGCTAGCAGTTATTTAGCTGAGGGAGCAACACACCCAGTTCTCAATTCGAGAAGGGGGGTGAACCTACAGCATGTTCCAATAGTGGAACAGCTAGCAGTTATTTAGCTGAGGGAGCAACACACCCAGTTCTCAATTCGAGAAGGGGGGTGAACCTACAGCATGTTCCAATGCTGGAACGACTAGCAGTAGTCTACCTTGGCTGAGGGAGCACAAACCCAGCTCTCAACGAGAGGGGCTCGACCTGCAGCCTGATTGTAAAATCACAAGGGTAAGCATACTGCAAGCTAGCCAAACACTCAGCATATCAGGGAGGCAGAGGAAGGGCCTAATCCACCTGATGCTGCTGGTTCCAGTTTTAATGCTTGAAAGAAAGCACCATACTCACAATAACCCATATATATATATATATATATATATATTATTTTTTTTTTGGCAGATACCGCTTGTTTGATATATTGTTTAATGCAATGAAATGCAGTGATTTTTGGGCCAGTATATGGAAAATTCATTTTCAATAAGAGGGCAGAGAGAATGAAAAGCGATAGAGAAATGCATGTTCTCTGAAACTCTGTATCTGATCCACACGCAACTTATCATATTGAACTTCAACAACAAAGAGTACAATAAGTAGACTGCAGATTCATAGACCCTCCTACACACAGCACAACCATTCTTTTATCTTCAGCTGAACACACTGTATTAAAAACAGAAAAACAAAAACAGAAGATAGTGTAGAATATAATTAAATACTCACAGAGTGTGAGAGGCAGCGCACCGGACCCCATACTGACACATTAACAGACTGTTTTAACACTGCTGTGTGTGCTAAATCAGACACTTCCTGTGTTTCGCAATACAAGAAGAGATGAGGGAGGAGACAAAACTCTACACAGAAATACATGAAGAAAAAAATTAAAATGAAAAAACGAGATCCATTCTAAGATATTTACTCTTTTAGTGCATGCAAGTTGTTAAAGCTGTTTTTCTACTTAAAAGACTGTTTCACAGAAAATGTCTTCCGGTAATTGTTCTAATACCCCTTTGTTTTGTTCGTTCACGCTGCCAAAGCTTTACACATAAGAGATAGATCAGTGAATACATGAGGTGACTCTTAATGTAGAGTGGAGAAGAACATTTTGCAGATTGCATACACATGTGTGACGAGAAAAAGGAGATGGAAGGACAGTCTTCCCCGAAACATTAACTCTCCCGTAAAGTTGCTGTAGGCTACAATGTTTTAAAAACTTTATTAAAAAAAATAATGTAACCAAATTAAAATGTTTTAGAAACGTTGTGAAAAACTTGGTATGTTTTAAGTAGTCAATAAATAAATAAATAAACAATAATAATCAAGTAAATGTCACGTTTGTCTACTATGAAAACAAAACTAGACCAAACTGCAATTATTATTTTATAATATTTATATTGCAATGTAATTACTTGTTTGCACTAAAACTGATGCTTATATTTTAAGAATTTTATCTCCAACACACAATACAGATATAAAGCATGCAAAATTCAATTTAGATTTTTTTTTATTTAAGAATTTTTAAATTGATTTAAGAAATTGTGGTTTTTCAGTGATTTATTTGCAGGTTGCATTGTTATGCCAGTAGGTGGCAGCAAGGGACTGTCTTAATTAGTTAGTTAGTAAACCATTCATTCAATGCTGATTCATTCTGTTGTAGTGATGAGTTCTGTGACCCACCAACTTATGTGATCCGAGGAATGAGGTTAGGGGTATGATTAGGTTTGGGTTTAGTAGTAGGCTAGGTCGAATTAGCTCGAAACAGTCGGCTCTCGTGCCTTTTCTTTTGCATTTAAATCTTTATTACAAGCAATCCCACAGACCTTAAATAACTGTTTTTCTACCTCCACAAGTGCATCTATTATGTTGCCTTGTTGATCAAAAAGTGCACTTTTCCTTGTTTTAAACCTAGCCAAAAAGCCACATGTTGACTGTGAAACACAGTAGACTTTAATTATATCAATTTATTGTGAAATTTCTACTTTCACAGTGTGCCTACTGTGAGAAGCGAGGAACAAGGAGAACGCAGGAGAATCATAATCATCAGCCTTTATTGACATCGAGGGAATCAGACGTAGGACACGGGATCGACGTTCCAGAGAGCACAGATAACTCAAAACAGGAAACTCTTTAAATACACAGGACTAGAGGAGGGACACAATGATGAACACCTGAAATCAATAAACATAATCAAAAATGAGGGAAACACAATGAATTAATTCCTTACATTTATTTAGCGTTTTTCTGGGCACTCAAAGCACTTTGCATAGAAGGGGGTAATCTTCTCAACCACAACCAGTGTGCAGCTTCCACCTGGATGATGCGACGGCAGCCATATTGTGCCAGAACACCCACCACACACCAGCTTATTGGTGGAGAGGAGACAGAGTGATGAAGCCACTCAGCAGATATGGGGATGGTTAGGAGGCCATGATGGTCAGAGGCCAAAGAGCGAATTTGGCCAGGATGCTGGGGTTACACCCCTACTCTTTTTCGAAGGACATCCTGGGATTGTTAATGATCACAGAGAGTCAAGACCTTGGTTTAACGTCTCATCTGAAAGACGGTGCTTTGTGTCAGTACAGTGTCCCCTTCACTACACTGGGGCGTTAGGACCCACACAGACCACAGGGTGAGCACCCCCTGCTGGCCTCATTAACACCTCTTCCAGCAGCAACCTAGTTTTCCCAGAAGGTCTCCCATCCAGGTACTGAGCAGGCTCAACCTTGCTTAGCTTCAGTGGCGGAGCAGACAGGTCAGGAGGCCATGGCGGAACAGAGAGCTCGGGGAGCCATGGTGGAGCAGACAGTTCAGGAGGACATGGCAGAACAGGGAGCTTGGGGAGCCATGGCGAAGCAGGGAACTCAGGGGGCCTGACCTCGGCACTCGGTCCGGCATCCATGGATGGACCCCTACTACCCCCAAAAAAATCATTGGGGAGAATATCGTCTTTAGAGGCCCTCCGTAAGCCGAACTCGGGAACTGTGGCCCTCCCTGGACTTGACTTGGGGACTGGAGCACTCCTTGGGCTGGACGTGGGAACTGGAGCCCTTGCTGTGCTAGACTCGGGGACTGGAGCCCTCTCTGGGCTAAACTCGGGGACTAGAACCTCTCTGGGCTAAAGTCGGGGAAAGGAGCCCTCTGTGCAAAATTCAGGAACAGGAGTCCTCTGTGGGCTAAACTCAGGAACTGCAGCCTTCCTTGGGCTGGATTATCTGGGCTAAACTCGGGGAAAGGAGCCCTCTGTGGGCTAAACTCAGGAACAGGAGCCCTCCGTGGGCTAAACTCAGGAACTGGAGCCCTCTTTGGGCTAAACTCAGGAACTGGAGCCCTCCTTGGGCTGGATTCGGGGGCTGGAGCGAGCTCTGGGGCTGGAGCCGACACTGGAGCGAGCTCTAGGGCTAGGATGAGGGTGGAGAATAGTCTTTTTCTCCTCATCCTCCTCCTTTGGTTAAGGGAGAACGGTGCGGCCAGCGGGCTTGACTTCAGAGCGGCCGGCGGGCTGGTACTGGCTCAGGGCAGGACGCTCTCCAGACACCGGAGGATCCCTTCCCTCCAGCGTAGTCTCGTGGTGTCCGGGAGATCCACGGGGCGATGATAATTGTGCCAGAACAGAGAGTTAATGGTGGCGTCATCTAAAGCTGTCGCCACGGCGAGCCAGCAGAACTCCCAGGCTGTGTTTCACAGTCAACACGTGGCTTTTTGGCTAGGTTTACTTTAAAACAAGGAATATTGCACTTTTAGATAAACAAGGCAACATAATAGATGCACGTGTGGAGGTAGAAAAACAAAGTAACAACGTTTGGATTTGAAAGAAAAATAATGGATAAATGTTGTGTTTGTGGTAAACAGCCGCGGAGGAGCGGACTGCAAATGCGTTCTGTGTGAAAGCAAAATGAGTCGGTGCTGCTTCTGCACCGCATACGTAACGCACATGGTCGTGATGGGAAGTCCGGTGTTCTGTCGATTTGTGCTACCCTGTCAGATTTTGCTACCTCCCATTAAAACAGTGGGTAGTACAATTCGACAACGAAAAATGCTACCTGTAAAATTATGGTTTATTAACGTCTACACCTACCACAACCCTAAACCTACCTTTACAGTAATGCAATACAGTAATTATATGTTATATTCGCGGTTGTAGCTAGAAGGGATACAGCTACAGGAAACCAACAATACATTTTTCAATTTATTCTACCTATTATATAAAATTTTTCTACCTATTATATTGTGTTTTATTAAAGTCTACACCTACCCCAACCCTAAAACTACCCTTACAGTAATGCAGATACATTAAATATTGTTGTTCAGTATGAGACAAAGGACGCAATATTGATGTGTGCATGCACAGTAAACCCTGGTAGGACAATCTGACAGGTAGGATAAAATGTCAGGACACCGGCTCTTTTCAAAGATTCAGCTCTTTTGGCTTGGCTCCCTTAGAAGATCCGGCTCTTACGACTCCCAAATGGCTCTTTATTTAGTATCACTCGGAGCCTTCTATTTTAGCCCAATTTAGCAATTGTGAATGGTTTGTGTGTTGGTAAGCAATTTTTTATTCAGTGTTTTTATAATAGCCTTATTTTTATGCATTTTTTCGTTACAAAAAATACAGTTACTATTATTTAACATTTTAATAAAACTTTAATTGAACAATTGAACACAGAACCACAGGAAACAAATCAAATAAATAAAGGCAAAAGTCTTAACATGTCTGTAGTGCAGGTTGGCATTCAGAAATATCAGATGCCTCAGCTTGGGTGTGCTGATGCGATTTCTCCTCTCTGTGATTATTTGTCCTGTTTTTGAGAAGACTCTCTCTGAGGGGACCGATGTTGCAACAATGCAGTGTCTTCCTACCTTAACCAACGCGCTTGCATTTAAATCTGTATCCACCGCCTCTCTCTGTCGCTCTGTGTACCTGGCCTGGACCACTACACTTGCGGTCCATTCCAAACGGGATATATCGCCCTCCGAAGGGCACTTCGAAGTGAAAACAATCATGGCCGCCATATTGAAGGGTCATTCCAAACCGAAGTGCTCAAAACTGGCCACTTCAAAGGGCACTTCGGAATGAAGGATTTCGAAGGGTACAACTGATGGACACTTCGTGCTCCCATGATCCTTTGCGCAGATTTTTTGCATGATGACTGTGCCTGTGTGTGGGCATGTGATGACGCAGAAGGGCACTTCAAGAAACAGTTGTTTGGTCTCCTACACCCTTCATCCCTTCGAAGCTCTCACTCCGAGGGTAAACCCTTTGAAGGGATTAGGGCATAGGGATGAGCCCTTCCGAATGGAATGCAGGGTTGCTATCTTCGGAGTGTGTGTCCCCCTTCCTTCTTTTACATAATGGTATGATCCTAGTCGATCCTCCCATATGATTAGCCCGCATGTGTATTTTTGTTGTTGTTGCATAAATGCATAAAAATAAGGCTTTTATGAAAACACTGAACCATTCACAATTGCTAAATTTGGCTAAAATAGAAGGCTCCGCCTGAAGATTCGGCTCTCCCCGATGGGAGTCGGCTCTTCTCGTTCGCTACAAAGAATCAGCTCTTAGAGCATGCGCAGATGTTTATGGGTCTTTGTGGCATTCAAGATAAGCATGGAGTTGAGGTACTGGAAAGGGGGTTCATTGAGATTGGTCTGCATCTATATATTCTACTGATGTAATAATAAACTTTGAAGAAGTTTGTGGACAGAGACTCCATGCTCATGACTCTTCCCACGGGCCCATGCATTCATGAGTGGTGGGAACTGAGAATACTTTAGTGGCCACGAGAAATAACACGGTTAATTATTATTATTTTTTACATAAGGAGAAGCCTAAAACAGGCCCGATGCCCAGACCGCATCTGAGCTATGACGTGAAAATGGGCCCGAAGCCTGGCCCTATAGGGGCGTAAATAAATCGGGCCCTGTCGGGCTCGGGCTGAAATGCAGAGTGCTACTTGGAATGTTTTCCTCAAAAATCTTAATTTCTTTGCGACTGAAGAAAGAAACACATGAACATCTTGAACGACATGAGAAAATTATCAGGAAACCTTTATTCTGGAAGTGAACTACTTCTTTAACATCCACTGAATCATATTTGCAAAAAAACCCCAAAAAAGGTTCTTTAGGCTATTAAAATGTTCTTCAGAGCATCTGAGCTATGACGTGAAAATGGGCCCGAGCCTGGCCCTATAGGGGCGTAAATAAATCGGGCCCTGTCGGGCTCGGGCTGAAATGCAGAGTGCTACTTGGAATGTTTTCCTCAAAAATCTTAATTTCTTTGCGACTGAAGAAAGAAACACATGAACATCTTGAACGACATGAGAAAATTATCAGGAAACCTTTATTCTGGAAGTGAACTACTTCTTTAACATCCACTGAATCATATTTGCAAAAAAACCCCAAAAAAGGTTCTTTAGGCTATTAAAATGTTCTTCAGACTAAGAAGAAAGCAAAATAAATCTCTTTTCTCTTCTGTCCTTTTAATCTCTCTAAGTAGGCCTATAAACAACAAACTTAAAAACTACTTGTTTTTATTGTTTCTGCTTTGCTTTTACTCTTCTGTTCAGGTTTCTGAACTTTGTTTATATATTTTAATAATATAAATAATTAACATAATTTCTATAGTTTTCCTAATTGTCAGGACACAGTATGTGGTGGTTTGTCTCCACTAAAGATTGGGACACTGATGACTCCTGCAACACGATTACCTGGTCGCACATTAAAATGCCACTTGTGTGAATCAGTTGTAAGACCCAACCTAAGTAGGAGAGGCTACACCAATAAAGTTAATTTTCTTTACCTCCTAAAATAGTTTTTGATTGAATACACACAAAATAAACACAGAGTCCAAGAATAAACGCCAACCCAAAGTGCATTGTACAAGTAACACAAGAAAAAAGCAATATATACAATATGTTCAAAAATGGTATGTGAGTGTGTTTGTATTGTCCGATCCAGGAGTGAACATGCAGATTTTAAGATATTATTTGCAAATATTTCAAAATGATTATTTCAATGCTAGAGTTAGACCTAGCATTTTCTTCACTCTATTCCTTTATGCTTTATAATAAATAAATAAAATAATAAATAAAATATAAGTAACAAATAAATCGAGTAATAAATAAAAAAATAATACATAAAAGATAAGTCATAAAATAAGTAATAAATAAAAAAGTAATAAACATTATTACATTTATACGTTTTTAATAAATTATATTTAAATTTAAATTATTCATTTATTTATTAATAAAACATTCATACAACAATTAATCAGCTGATCCAAGTGATGTCGAGGGGATTCACTGGAGAATTTTGACAGAACTCTTGTGAGAGAAAAAGGGAACACAAACACCCCACAGGGCAACAAAACAAACGGGGAAATAAAAAATATCAACAGCTGTTTTAAATGAATAATCAAGATCATTCTCAGCATTATACATATTTCCCATTATGTGCCCCATTATGTCACTTTATGACACATCACCGCTGATGATATTCTTCTGGCTTAGTTTGTTAATCATGCATCTCATTTTAAGAAATTCAGTTTCAAAGTCTTCAAGAAACAACCTCTCCTTACCTCTAACTTCTATTCCACTTTTTATAGGAACTAGATGATGCTGATCATCTGCCCGTGAGCAATGCCATCAAGATATACTGTCAGCCACTGATGCCACTGCAGGATTCCCTCCAGAGGCTGCTGGACTAAAACTGACAGCAGGAGGTAATCAATCTCACACATGTGAACAGACCTTCACGAGTGTCAGGTAGTATCTTCATCTAAATGTTTCAACATTCAAAGCCAAATGCTGATTTGTTTAGTGCTACTAACCTGGAATTACTTTTACCTATGGTTAAAATGACCCTAACTGTGAAAAAATCATGCAAAGGAAACATACAAATGTTTGTTCTTTTGTGTTTATTTAGCAAATGTAAATCTCTGACTTCATTAACTGTAGCAAAAAACAGCATATATGAAACAGAGGAAAATATATTCATGTAAAAAGCAGTATTTATGAACATATGCAAGAAAATAATCTTAGCCTCACCGTCTTGGCAAAAACACAGGCATTATTTTATAAGACAAAGAACGTGTTATATATAACTATCAAACAAGTGCCTAATTACTGTTTAATTGCTGTACAGCACCAGTCAAATCATGTAATAACTTGAAGGGCAGTTTCACTTAAAGCTGTTAAACAAAAGTGCTCAAATGGAAAATGATTTAATATATATTACAGATAGATTTGTTTGCCTACATAATGTGTACAGATAATACAGTGTCTATCTCTAAAGTCTTTCAATCAAGCATGTGCATAAGCAATTCACATTTCTTAAGCAATGCAAGCGTTACTGTGTCTGCTGGTGTGAATCTCTTTTAGCCGTCTGTTGTCTTCTCTGCACTCAGGGACCTTTAAACAGATAAAAGATGATGCATTAAGCAGGAGATATGAATAATGAGCTCATTCATTTGACATTTTATAGTTCTAAGATCATGATGAAACTCTGATCATCACAAATAACTTGAACCAAATCGCTTAAAGCAGGTTTCAAATGGAAAGGAACCGATATATGCCACAATCCACAGGGACGAGCGCAAATTATGAGCTTGTTGTCAGTTATTGTAAAATCATTGTAGAACTAACGGAATTCTTATGTGTTTTAATCTTTTTGTGACCCTTCTTCCAAAAAGCTAGAGCATAAGTTGCATCACCAACTCCAGCATCAGCATCTGAAGAACACAGATGATCAATAACAATACAATAATGATACAATATAAGATTTATATATTTCTTCAACAAGCCACACGACTTTAGGAATCATTCTGATCTGTAGCAGAACCGGTGCATGATGGTTATTTTGTAAGGTTAGTGGTTTGACTGTAATAGTGATGAAGCTTGACTTTGTGTTTCTCTCACCTCTATCTCTGTTGTGGTTCAGTTCAGAGTACAGAGTGTCTCCAGACTCACTGCTCTTCCCTGATAGAGAACAACAGAGAGGCAACGAATGAACATAATGCCATGCATCTGCAACACTGATAAATGATAATCCATGATCACATGAAGGAGTGGAGGCCCTCAAAACACAAGTGTATATTGATTAAAAAATGTATTTTGATAAAAAATGTTAATATAATGTCCAGCTAAAAGAATTATGATTAAGAACCTTTTATTTATTTTTTTATTTACTTTTAACCAGGTTCTGTTAAAATGATTTATTTCACACGTTTTCACATGATCTGTAACCTGCTGTTGGCATTTCAGAGCATCTCTTTATTTACTTCTGTGTTTGTCCTTAGATTTCATTTCAATCAGAACATCAGAAAGTCCAGCACATATCATGAAAAACAACAGGATGCTATCTGACTCTAGTCTGTCTATGCCTGTTTTCATCATCGAAATTCAAGAGAGCAGCATCAGTAAACAACATACAGACGTGGTTGATGTAGTACATTTGGAAATTGAAGTTGCATGAATTGGCTCTATTAGTGCTGTTTATGATTGTAAAGGGTTTATTTTCCTGATATTATAAAATCACTATAATCATTCAGACAGTTGTGTTTAGATGCAGTTTGTTTGCACCGAATTGACAGATCAATGCATACATTGATCTGTGCGTAAGTCAAATCACTGGGTCCTGCAGTATTAATATCTACAAAACAGAAGATCAATCAGATTATTCAGAACATGCTGGAAATATTGTACTTCAGGAAAAAACAGGAACTCACCTTTACTTTTGCATTTCTTTCCTTTTGTTCTAACTTCTGAGTATGTCACATTATTTGACTCTGCCTTAGTATTACCTGGAAAAATAATAATGATATTATTTTGAAATAAATATGATTTTTTTTATTTGTTGAATTAGAAATGGAATAATGTGGTTAAAGACTGATAATATTGTACAGGTGAATTTAAGAATTTTTTTTTTTAACCTTTGTCCATCTTTTTCTTAACAGTGACCTCTGAATATGTGACCTCTGCCGAGGGCTCTGGATCATCTAAAACAAACAATTCAAGCCAACATGACTGAACGATATTTGTTGATTTTTGAATTATATGTGTATAAATAAAGTTTAAGACTCAACCTCTGTCTCTCTTATTCACTTCAGTCACGTCGTCATAAATGTGATCAGAACCTGCTGGACAGCAAACAAGTATTTGAGGATAAAAGGTAAAAAGCAAAGCAGTCTTGAAGAAAAAAAAAGATTATATGAAGCTTAAAGTGATAGTTCAAAATAATGAAAATATCTTTCTTTGTGTGTGTTCCACAGATGACAGAAAGTCATACAGACTTGGAAAGACATTAATAATAAATTTTTGTATGTGTACTATCCCTTTAAATAATTAGTTATTGAGGCTGACCAGACTGTAGAGGATAGTTTTCCAGTTGAGATTGTGCAGATTGATTTGGGACTGATGTCTGGTTAATGTTACGCTGCTGATCTATAACAGAAACAAAGAGCATTATGATCACTCAAGAGTATCTGCAGTGACTCTTTAGTCTGATATTCAGATCTTCTCATGAGCCTTTACTCAGAAACTGTATTGTTGCTGTTCAGTTGTATTAATCATGTTATGAACTGCTCCACACCTTTGTTCTTCTTGTATCTCCACATCAGCAGCAGTGAGAGGAAGAACAACAGACAAACACTCAATCCCACAACCACACCAGTGACCAGAAGAGAAGATGAAGCTGCTGAGAACGGAGAACATGATAAGATATGTTCATTAGTGACAATGTATGATAAAATTACAAACATACATAAAATCGCTCATCATTTCCAGACCTCTGACTGAGATCCAGCTGTGCAGTGACTGTCCTCTCTCTGTTTTACAGTAGTACAGACCCTCATGTGACTTTGAGACAGTCGTGATGTTCATCTCTCCTGTCGTCTGATTCTGGACGAGTGATCCGTCTTTATAGAAATCAGCTCTGAGGATCGAGGAGTTTGTAGATCGATGTAAACAGTGTAGAGTCAGAGTATCTCCCTCAATCACAGGATCAACAGAACTCAGCAGAATCACATCACCATCTACACAACACAAGAAACGTGTGCTTAATGCAAATAGTAAGAGCACATCAAAACTATTCAGGGGCAAAAATGTTGCTATCTTATGAACTGAATTGTACTTTATGCTTCCAATGTGATTTTTAGCATTATGCAGTCATTTCATTAGCTGCCAAATTCGTATGAATTCGTATGTGAATGGTCCATCCCTCAACCTAACCATCAGTTGGCCATAAGAAGATTTTACAAAACTGTACAAATTAGCCATCATTTCGCCACATTGTAAAATAGTTATGAATTGCCATGGGAGTATGTTTTGTAGTCAGACTTTTAACAGCTGGCATGAAACGGAGTCCAATTTGCTGATTAATCTGACCAAAAACTGTCCATTTAAATGGGAAGAGACTGTCTGATGAATGTGGACAGGTTTAACTTAACTATAACAGAAATAACAGATTAGAATGTATATAGATGTGCTTAGAAACAGGACTCACCATGAACAGTGATGTTTAGAGGATGACGTTTCTCTCCAGATTCAGACTGACACCAGTAAACTCCAGCGTCAGATGTGTTGAGAGAGACGATTTGACATGTAGATCCTGTTAGTTTTGAACAATCTTCTGTGTTTCTGTCTGTGTATCTTCTCACTGTCCATCCAGTAGAGTTACTCTGATCCTCACAGCTCAGAGAGAGAGAGTCAGATGAGAAGTGTTGACTTCTGCTGGGACTGACCACCAGAGACACTGAAGGAGAGACACCTGAAAAGAGGAAACTCGCACTCAAAATCGACAGCATACGTGTTTGTATAATAATATCTGTAATTTAATAAAATTAAGATGAAATTTAGCACTAAAGTTTAAAATAAGAAGGGTCTTATGCATACAATTTATAATTTTAATTTATGCATTTAGCAAACGCTTTTATCCAAAGCGACTTACAGTGCATTTAGGCTATACGTTTTTTACCAGTATGTGTGTTCCCTGGGAATCGAACCCACAAACTTTCGAGCTGCTAACGCAATGCTCTATTTATATATTATGAGTTTGTATTTGATAGTGATTCTGATCTGGTTTAGACTGAGAATTGGAGGGAAGTGAGAGCAGGTTTTTGTGGTTCAAATTGGTTTCAGATGGTTTTGTCCCCTTGTGCCAGAGACTGTAATGAAACACAAATACGGATGAGTACAATCATAAGTACTGTCACACAGACTCACCAGTGATCCACAGTGGCTGTGTGTTACTGTACTTTGTGTAATAGGCTGGTCGTCCTCTCTCTGCTCTGCACGTATAAACTCCTGTGTGCTGTAGAGCAGCAGGACTGAGAGTGTAAGAGCCTCCAGCTCCTCTGCTGCTGTCGGACAGATGATCATCATCTCTGAACCAGCTAAACGTCCAGCCTGTAGAGGAGCCTGTAACCTCACAGATCAGAGTC
>NW_015506093.1:169115-195599 GCF_001515645.1 Sinocyclocheilus grahami | reverse complement strand
GTTCATCAGGCCGTACCGTCACCACAGCTTTAGGATTCACTGTATAAACAGATCATTGCATTAATTTTAGATTCAAAGTTTTAGATGTTCTGTAGATATTGTCTCTGCTCTGTATGTTGTGTCAGATACTATGTTTTCTCTCACCTGTAACATTTACCCACAATGCATCACTGTATTGTGTGTAGTAGACTGGTTCCCCTCTTCCAGCTCTACACCAGTACTGGCCTCCATCAGACACTGAATCAATCTTCACTCTGTAGGAGTTTGTTTTTTTCTTCTTTGTCTCAGAGTTCAGTGTGTGTTTGTACCAGTAAAAGTCCCATTCAGGGGACAGATTCATGCGACAGGTCAAAGTCACTGTGTTTCCTGTCAGTGCAGCTCCTGCAGAATCTGACATGAGTTCAGGCTTTGGGTTCAGATCTGCAAGAGAACAAGAACAGATTTAGATCCTGAAGAGTCAGAGTTCAGCTGTGTGAGACAAATCACTGAGTATAAGCCTCATGTAAAATTTGAAGAATCTCAGACACTTTTGGCGCTTTTCCACTGCATGGTACGGCTCGGCTCGGTTTCTTCTTCTTCCATTTTTTGGCATGTTGCATCCTGTGTGCATATCACCACCTACTTTTGCTGTTATGCAGTAATGGTTTATTTATAGTTATACTAAGGGGCCGTTGAATGCTTGAATCTGATTGGCTGACGGACGTTCTAAGGTGTGCAATTATTTTCAGGAAAATGCACAGTGAACGTAGTTCCAGGCAGCTCTGGACCACATTACATGTCCATATCCTGCCAAATGATTTCTGTTATTTCAAAGGTCTTACAACCGCACAATAACCAAAACAACACTGGCCAGACAAATAAATATAGTAAGCAATATGATAAAAGTGCAGATAATTTCCATGTTTTGCCACATAATTATGTTTTATTATGTAGGTAAAGCACATATACTCTTTCTCTCCCGCTCTCTCTCCCTCACAGACGCACGTATACATAACTTACAGTACAGAAACATACACGCGCTAATGTTGTTATCGCTACTCCGGCAATTTTATTTTAAAAGCTACATAATATAATAACTTAAAGTTTCACTGTTAGTAGAGACGCTGCTGCCGAACAATTTTGAGAGACACACAGAGGTAATATACACAATCTCTCTTTCTCTCTGTCTGTCTAAAAACTTAATTAATATCTGCATTAGTCTGCCATCAACAGCTCAAGCCTCGGTTACTAGGTCTAAAATGACGTTATGGAATCAGCAACTGAGGCGTTGGATGAGATGCAGAAGAATTGAATCCTACTCACAGTAGTGTTTTAAGTACAAAAACCAGACGAATGCCTTGAAATATATCGTCTGATCAATGTCTTGAGGTTTGACAACTGTAGTATAAGCGGAATGATTGACTCCGGACCATTGAATTACTAGAAAAATAATGCACACCCGAGGTGTTGATGCGGCCACTACACTTTTAATATAGATATTAATTTTACTGTATTCAGCTGTTTCTCCATTAAGCCTGTATGCCCATTATATATTGCCTTAGCTAAACTTAAGATAACTTATTACATGGTTGCTCATGAGTCATGGATGTTATAGAGACAAATTAACTATATTTGCCTTTTGTCTTTTGGATAACTAGCTGTAGGTGTCACGTTACGCTGCTGCGGGAAGAACGTAGCAGACACGGAGTAGCATTCACAGTCTTTAATGATGAAAACATAGGATAATCCACAATAGGAGCTGGGCAAACACATGTAGAGAACAAGTAGACCTGACCAACACAAACTGAACAGACTAGGACTTTTAAACACATGGCAAAAAGGGGGACACAGGTGACATCAATGGAACATAATCAAACTAAACAAGGACAGGAACATGACCAAATAAGGAAACACAGGAAGGACTGCGGGGGCAAAACAGGTCCAAAAGTCTGACATTTTGCCCCCTCCCGGAAGGTGCGTCCTCGCACCGTAACAACAGAGGGAGGCATAGGTGGGAGCTTGGGAGGAGGCTCAGGAGGAGGACGGACACCCGGGAGGGGGCTGGCAGACAGAGACCAGGGAGGCGACGAAGGAGGGAGGAGCCAGGGAGGAGACAGGAGGGGCCCGGAGCAGGAGGAGCCAAGCAGACGGGTGACGGTAGGAGCCGAGGTGGAGCCGCTGGGTCTATGGGCAGAGGCGGAGTCCAGGCCTCGGAGGCTGGAGACGGAGGGGAGGGATTCTCCAGCCATGGCGACGCTGGAGGATGGCATACCTGTGGAGCTTGCACCATAATGATGGTGGGCTGAGCGCGAGCAGAGGGGCTGCCAGACAACAGCGGTGGAGGAGGCAGGAGCGGGTGGGAGGGAAGGCATTTGTGAGCCTCCGGGCATTCAGGGCTAAACTCTGGATCGAGAACCCTCTCTAGGCTGAACAGGGGAACAGGATGGCGCTCTGGAGGAGCGGACACTTAAGGGTGCTTTCAAGGACCGGCACTGGAGGGCGCTCTGGACTGGATTCGGGGACTGGAGCCCTCTTCGGTTTGGCATTTTTGCCGCGCCATACTCAGCTCACCCTCAGCAGCAGCTTTTTCCCTTGCGGCAGGAATTGGCTCTCCATCATCTGTGGGCTCGGGCTGATGCTCCGCACCGCGGGGAGGTTGCGCGATCCATTTCTCGCCAGAGTCCACTCCACAAAGGCAGCAAATTACACTCGAAGACCATCTTCGGACGGCGGCGCTCTGCACGCGGAGTTCAGGCTAGTGTCATAGAACGCGCAGAGCGCGTTGTCTGGGTAGCTGGTAAGATCGGCGAGGGCGAGAAACAGTCTGGCATGGTCCTCGAGCGAGCGCTCCACCCCGAATTCCTCTTCCTCCTGCTGGAGCAGGGGAAGGAGGGGATCCATAGAAACAACGGGAACAAAAGAAAACACTGAGGAAAAAATGGAAACAAAAATGGAGGGAACACACGGAGATAACTGTAGGTGGTCAGGTCTTCTGTCAAATTACGCTGCTGCGGGTAGAACGTAGGAGACACGGAGTAGCATTCAGTCTTTAATGACTGATGATCCACAATAGGAGCTGGGCAAAAACATGTAGAGAACAAGTAGACCTGACCAACACAAACTGGACAGGCTAGGACTTTTAAACAGGGCAATTAGGGGGACACAGGTGACATCAATGGAACATAATCAAACTAAACGAGGACAGGAACATGACCAAATAACGAAACACAGGAAGGACTACGGGGGCAAAACAGCTTCAAAAAGTCTGACAGTAGGTAGCTTAGTCTTTTGTTCATCCCCACTCACATCCACACCAAGACAAACACAACTGGGGGGGCGGGGAGGCTTGACTTCTGCGGCTCGACTTCTGTGGCTCTCTATCTGTCTGTGATGTGCCGATTAATGTGTGCTACACTGCTGTGCTGCGGAGACGCGGAGGGGAGAAAGGCATCGGAACTCGACAGTCTCAACATTTCCCGACATTTTTTATTTTTTAGACAAGGAAAGCTGTGCTCAAACAGATAGGCTACACACACACACACACACACAATACATATATTCATTTATAAAAAATTAAATAAAAAACTCCCCAGAAAAAAGGACACTTTCTCTAGAGGAAGAAAAATGGCAGGTGCTCAAGCCCCCTGATCTCTATGTGTGCACATACCTGCAAATTACCATCTGTCTGCAAAAGGTGTAAACTCTCCATGTCAAGGCCTCGATCAATGTAAATTCCAATTGTTAGTTCCTGTCTCTATTTGGAGGATGTTTGTCTTGGTCTGAATATTTAAGGACATGTTGCAAGAAGATCAGCGTGATTCTGTAACCAGATGAGCCCATAGTGTGGATTGTGTCTATATTCCATACTATGTATTTTTATAAAGTCGGGTATGCATATTTAACTCTCAGATTTATCTTTGAGAATTTGATGTCTTGTATTAAATTTAATTTGCTATCTCTGAATTGACTATGTAATTGGCATTATACATATTTACCTGGCTGATAATAAATTGGTATTATTTGACTTTATTCTGACATTAACTCATTAAGTAGATTACGTTAAGTCCATAACACCGCAAATCTACCCTCAGGTTAGTAACGGACTAAAATTATGATTTAGAGCTCCGACTAACACACTGGCATTAGTCATGTATACTTAAGCCCCATTTCCACCGCAGGAACTATCCCCATCAGGAACATATGGTTTCCACCGCAGGAACCAGGATCTAAATAAAGTTATGCGTAAAATATTTGCCCCTCAGAAAGTCCCTGCTCGTGAGGTTGTACTTTTTCAAAGGTCCGGAACTTTCAGGGGTGGGACTTGGGCGCTGAACATGCTGATTGGTTGAGTTCACGCAGCACTGTATTTCAACCTCCATATAGTCGCATATATATATATTTAAAAATATTACGGTTATTGTGTCATGAAATGTAGTTTTAAAAGTATTTCAGGCAAGAATGTAATTGTTTAAAACTCAAATCTGCGGTTTATTTATAAAGACAGCACCTATTTGAAAATGTGCTTAGCTGATTTCGGAGACATGAGCTCCACGCGATCAGCGGGTATGGAGCTTATAATATGACAAATCAAATTGAATTAGTATTGTCTAAATAAACACATGGCAAAAAGGGGGACACAGGTGACATCAATGGAACATAATCAAACTAAACAAGGACAGGAACATGACCAAATAAGGAAACACAGGAAGGACTGCGGGGGCAAAACAGGTCCAAAAGTCTGACATTTTGCCCCCTCCCGGAAGGTGCGTCCTCGCACCGTAACAACAGAGGGAGGCATAGGTGGGAGCTTGGGAGGAGGCTCAGGAGGAGGACGGACACCCGGGAGGGGGCTGGCAGACAGAGACCAGGGAGGCGACGAAGGAGGGAGGAGCCAGGGAGGAGACAGGAGGGGCCCGGAGCAGGAGGAGCCAAGCAGACGGGTGACGGTAGGAGCCGAGGTGGAGCCGCTGGGTCTATGGGCAGAGGCGGAGTCCAGGCCTCGGAGGCTGGAGACGGAGGTGAGGGATTCTCCAGCCATGGCGACGCTGGAGGATGGCATACCTGTGGAGCTTGCACCATAATGATGGTGGGCTGAGCGCGAGCAGAGGGGCTGCCAGACAACAGCGGTGGAGGAGGCAGGAGCGGGTGGGAGGGAAGGCATTTGTGAGCCTCCGGGCATTCAGGGCTAAACTCTGGATCGAGAACCCTCTCTAGGCTGAACAGGGGAACAGGATGGCGCTCTGGAGGAGCGGACACTTAAGGGTGCTTTCAAGGACCGGCACTGGAGGGCGCTCTGGACTGGATTCGGGGACTGGAGCCCTCTTCGGTTTGGCATTTTTGCCGCGCCATACTCAGCTCACCCTCAGCAGCAGCTTTTTCCCTTGCGGCAGGAATTGGCTCTCCATCATCTGTGGGCTCGGGCTGATGCTCCGCACCGCGGGGAGGTTGCGCGATCCATTTCTCGCCAGAGTCCACTCCACAAAGGCAGCAAATTACACTCGAAGACCATCTTCGGACGGCGGCGCTCTGCACGCGGAGTTCAGGCTAGTGTCATAGAACGCGCAGAGCGCGTTGTCTGGGTAGCTGGTAAGATCGGCGAGGGCGAGAAACAGTCTGGCATGGTCCTCGAGCGAGCGCTCCACCCCGAATTCCTCTTCCTCCTGCTGGAGCAGGGGAAGGAGGGGATCCATAGAAACAACGGGAACAAAAGAAAACACTGAGGAAAAAATGGAAACAAAAATGGAGGGAACACACGGAGATAACTGTAGGTGGTCAGGTCTTCTGTCAAATTACGCTGCTGCGGGTAGAACGTAGGAGACACGGAGTAGCATTCAGTCTTTAATGACTGATGATCCACAATAGGAGCTGGGCAAAAACATGTAGAGAACAAGTAGACCTGACCAACACAAACTGAACAGACTAGGACTTTTAAACACATGGCAAAAAGGGGGACACAGGTGACATCAATGGAACATAATCAAACTAAACAAGGACAGGAACATGACCAAATAAGGAAACACAGGAAGGACTGCGGGGGCAAAACAGGTCCAAAAGTCTGACATTTTGCCCCCTCCCGGAAGGTGCGTCCTCGCACCGTAACAACAGAGGGAGGCATAGGTGGGAGCTTGGGAGGAGGCTCAGGAGGAGGACGGACACCCGGGAGGGGGCTGGCAGACAGAGACCAGGGAGGCGACGAAGGAGGGAGGAGCCAGGGAGGAGACAGGAGGGGCCCGGAGCAGGAGGAGCCAAGCAGACGGGTGACGGTAGGAGCCGAGGTGGAGCCGCTGGGTCTATGGGCAGAGGCGGAGTCCAGGCCTCGGAGGCTGGAGACGGAGGTGAGGGATTCTCCAGCCATGGCGACGCTGGAGGATGGCATACCTGTGGAGCTTGCACCATAATGATGGTGGGCTGAGCGCGAGCAGAGGGGCTGCCAGACAACAGCGGTGGAGGAGGCAGGAGCGGGTGGGAGGGAAGGCATTTGTGAGCCTCCGGGCATTCAGGGCTAAACTCTGGATCGAGAACCCTCTCTAGGCTGAACAGGGGAACAGGATGGCGCTCTGGAGGAGCGGACACTTAAGGGTGCTTTCAAGGACCGGCACTGGAGGGCGCTCTGGACTGGATTCGGGGACTGGAGCCCTCTTCGGTTTGGCATTTTTGCCGCGCCATACTCAGCTCACCCTCAGCAGCAGCTTTTTCCCTTGCGGCAGGAATTGGCTCTCCATCATCTGTGGGCTCGGGCTGATGCTCCGCACCGCGGGGAGGTTGCGCGATCCATTTCTCGCCAGAGTCCACTCCACAAAGGCAGCAAATTACACTCGAAGACCATCTTCGGACGGCGGCGCTCTGCACGCGGAGTTCAGGCTAGTGTCATAGAACGCGCAGAGCGCGTTGTCTGGGTAGCTGGTAAGATCGGCGAGGGCGAGAAACAGTCTGGCATGGTCCTCGAGCGAGCGCTCCACCCCGAATTCCTCTTCCTCCTGCTGGAGCAGGGGAAGGAGGGGATCCATAGAAACAACGGGAACAAAAGAAAACACTGAGGAAAAAATGGAAACAAAAATGGAGGGAACACACGGAGATAACTGTAGGTGGTCAGGTCTTCTGTCAAATTACGCTGCTGCGGGTAGAACGTAGGAGACACGGAGTAGCATTCAGTCTTTAATGACTGATGATCCACAATAGGAGCTGGGCAAAAACATGTAGAGAACAAGTAGACCTGACCAACACAAACTGGACAGGCTAGGACTTTTAAACAGGGCAATTAGGGGGACACAGGTGACATCAATGGAACATAATCAAACTAAACGAGGACAGGAACATGACCAAATAACGAAACACAGGAAGGACTACGGGGGCAAAACAGCTTCAAAAAGTCTGACAGTAGGTAGCTTAGTCTTTTGTTCATCCCCACTCACATCCACACCAAGACAAACACAACTGGGGGGGCGGGGAGGCTTGACTTCTGCGGCTCGACTTCTGTGGCTCTCTATCTGTCTGTGATGTGCCGATTAATGTGTGCTACACTGCTGTGCTGCGGAGACGCGGAGGGGAGAAAGGCATCGGAACTCGACAGTCTCAACATTTCCCGACATTTTTTATTTTTTAGACAAGGAAAGCTGTGCTCAAACAGATAGGCTACACACACACACACACACACAATACATATATTCATTTATAAAAAATTAAATAAAAAACTCCCCAGAAAAAAGGACACTTTCTCTAGAGGAAGAAAAATGGCAGGTGCTCAAGCCCCCTGATCTCTATGTGTGCACATACCTGCAAATTACCATCTGTCTGCAAAAGGTGTAAACTCTCCATGTCAAGGCCTCGATCAATGTAAATTCCAATTGTTAGTTCCTGTCTCTATTTGGAGGATGTTTGTCTTGGTCTGAATATTTAAGGACATGTTGCAAGAATGATTCTGTGATTCTGTAACCAGATGAGCCCATAGTGTGGATTGTGTCTATATTCCATACTATGTATTTTTATAAAGTCATATTTAACTATTTAACTCTCAGATTTATCTTTGAGAATTTGATGTCTTGTATTAAATTTAATTTGCTATCTCTGAATTGACTATGTAATTGGCATTATACATATTTACCTGGCTGATAATAAATTGGTATTATTTGACTTTATTCTGACATTAACTCATTAAGTAGATTACGTTAAGTCCATAACACCGCAAATCTACCCTCAGGTTAGTAACGGACTAAAATTATGATTTAGAGCTCCGACTAACACACTGGCATTAGTCATGTATACTTAAGCCCCATTTCCACCGCAGGAACTATCCCCATCAGGAACATATGGTTTCCACCGCAGGAACCAGGATCTAAATAAAGTTATGCGTAAAATATTTGCCCCTCAGAAAGTCCCTGCTCGTGAGGTTGTACTTTTTCAAAGGTCCGGAACTTTCAGGGGTGGGACTTGGGCGCTGAACATGCTGATTGGTTGAGTTCACGCAGCACTGTATTTCAACCTCCATATAGTCGCATATATATATATTTAAAAATATTACGGTTATTGTGTCATGAAATGTAGTTTTAAAAGTATTTCAGGCAAGAATGTAATTGTTTAAAACTCAAATCTGCGGTTTATTTATAAAGACAGCACCTATTTGAAAATGTGCTTAGCTGATTTCGGAGACATGAGCTCCACGCGATCAGCGGGTATGGAGCTTATAATATGACAAATCAAATTGAATTAGTATTGTCTAAATTAGAATTATTGACAAGTGTCATTTAACAAAACTGAATATTATGTGGCATTTAAGATAGTTCTGAATTAGATTTTTTTTAAACTTGAATATTAAACATTTGAATTTTAAAACAACTGAATATTTTTATGGCAGAGTTTTATAGACTTTTGATATTTCTGTTCTGAAATCTTAGGCTGCAAATATCCAGTTTTTAAAAATACAGCTTCAAGTTTAAGATGAAGAGGAAATTCGGAACATCAAATTCAATGCGCAGAAATTTAGATCGTAGAGAAAGTAGGTCAGAGGTAATCCACAGGGAAGAGCAGATGATCTCTGAAAAGTCAAACGAAGCATTTTGGCCAATTATTAGTTTTCTGGCATCAGTGGTGGAAAGAGTACTGAAAAAATATACTCAAGTAAAAGTACCATTACCTTCCAAAAAATGTAGTGTGAGTAGAGTAAAAGTACTTGTTCAAAAAAACTACTTGAGTAAGAGTAAAAGAGTAGCCTATTTTAATGACTGATGATCCACAATAGGAGCTGGGCAAAAACATGTAGAGAACAAGTAGACCTGACCAACACAAACTGAACAGACTAGGACTTTTAAACACATGGCAAAAAGGGGGACACAGGTGACATCAATGGAACATAATCAAACTAAACAAGGACAGGAACATGACCAAATAAGGAAACACAGGAAGGACTGCGGGGGCAAAACAGGTCCAAAAGTCTGACATTTTGCCCCCTCCCGGAAGGTGCGTCCTCGCACCGTAACAACAGAGGGAGGCATAGGTGGGAGCTTGGGAGGAGGCTCAGGAGGAGGACGGACACCCGGGAGGGGGCTGGCAGACAGAGACCAGGGAGGCGACGAAGGAGGGAGGAGCCAGGGAGGAGACAGGAGGGGCCCGGAGCAGGAGGAGCCAAGCAGACGGGTGACGGTAGGAGCCGAGGTGGAGCCGCTGGGTCTATGGGCAGAGGCGGAGTCCAGGCCTCGGAGGCTGGAGACGGAGGTGAGGGATTCTCCAGCCATGGCGACGCTGGAGGATGGCATACCTGTGGAGCTTGCACCATAATGATGGTGGGCTGAGCGCGAGCAGAGGGGCTGCCAGACAACAGCGGTGGAGGAGGCAGGAGCGGGTGGGAGGGAAGGCATTTGTGAGCCTCCGGGCATTCAGGGCTAAACTCTGGATCGAGAACCCTCTCTAGGCTGAACAGGGGAACAGGATGGCGCTCTGGAGGAGCGGACACTTAAGGGTGCTTTCAAGGACCGGCACTGGAGGGCGCTCTGGACTGGATTCGGGGACTGGAGCCCTCTTCGGTTTGGCATTTTTGCCGCGCCATACTCAGCTCACCCTCAGCAGCAGCTTTTTCCCTTGCGGCAGGAATTGGCTCTCCATCATCTGTGGGCTCGGGCTGATGCTCCGCACCGCGGGGAGGTTGCGCGATCCATTTCTCGCCAGAGTCCACTCCACAAAGGCAGCAAATTACACTCGAAGACCATCTTCGGACGGCGGCGCTCTGCACGCGGAGTTCAGGCTAGTGTCATAGAACGCGCAGAGCGCGTTGTCTGGGTAGCTGGTAAGATCGGCGAGGGCGAGAAACAGTCTGGCATGGTCCTCGAGCGAGCGCTCCACCCCGAATTCCTCTTCCTCCTGCTGGAGCAGGGGAAGGAGGGGATCCATAGAAACAACGGGAACAAAAGAAAACACTGAGGAAAAAATGGAAACAAAAATGGAGGGAACACACGGAGATAACTGTAGGTGGTCAGGTCTTCTGTCAAATTACGCTGCTGCGGGTAGAACGTAGGAGACACGGAGTAGCATTCAGTCTTTAATGACTGATGATCCACAATAGGAGCTGGGCAAAAACATGTAGAGAACAAGTAGACCTGACCAACACAAACTGAACAGACTAGGACTTTTAAACACATGGCAAAAAGGGGGACACAGGTGACATCAATGGAACATAATCAAACTAAACAAGGACAGGAACATGACCAAATAAGGAAACACAGGAAGGACTGCGGGGGCAAAACAGGTCCAAAAGTCTGACATTTTGCCCCCTCCCGGAAGGTGCGTCCTCGCACCGTAACAACAGAGGGAGGCATAGGTGGGAGCTTGGGAGGAGGCTCAGGAGGAGGACGGACACCCGGGAGGGGGCTGGCAGACAGAGACCAGGGAGGCGACGAAGGAGGGAGGAGCCAGGGAGGAGACAGGAGGGGCCCGGAGCAGGAGGAGCCAAGCAGACGGGTGACGGTAGGAGCCGAGGTGGAGCCGCTGGGTCTATGGGCAGAGGCGGAGTCCAGGCCTCGGAGGCTGGAGACGGAGGTGAGGGATTCTCCAGCCATGGCGACGCTGGAGGATGGCATACCTGTGGAGCTTGCACCATAATGATGGTGGGCTGAGCGCGAGCAGAGGGGCTGCCAGACAACAGCGGTGGAGGAGGCAGGAGCGGGTGGGAGGGAAGGCATTTGTGAGCCTCCGGGCATTCAGGGCTAAACTCTGGATCGAGAACCCTCTCTAGGCTGAACAGGGGAACAGGATGGCGCTCTGGAGGAGCGGACACTTAAGGGTGCTTTCAAGGACCGGCACTGGAGGGCGCTCTGGACTGGATTCGGGGACTGGAGCCCTCTTCGGTTTGGCATTTTTGCCGCGCCATACTCAGCTCACCCTCAGCAGCAGCTTTTTCCCTTGCGGCAGGAATTGGCTCTCCATCATCTGTGGGCTCGGGCTGATGCTCCGCACCGCGGGGAGGTTGCGCGATCCATTTCTCGCCAGAGTCCACTCCACAAAGGCAGCAAATTACACTCGAAGACCATCTTCGGACGGCGGCGCTCTGCACGCGGAGTTCAGGCTAGTGTCATAGAACGCGCAGAGCGCGTTGTCTGGGTAGCTGGTAAGATCGGCGAGGGCGAGAAACAGTCTGGCATGGTCCTCGAGCGAGCGCTCCACCCCGAATTCCTCTTCCTCCTGCTGGAGCAGGGGAAGGAGGGGATCCATAGAAACAACGGGAACAAAAGAAAACACTGAGGAAAAAATGGAAACAAAAATGGAGGGAACACACGGAGATAACTGTAGGTGGTCAGGTCTTCTGTCAAATTACGCTGCTGCGGGTAGAACGTAGGAGACACGGAGTAGCATTCAGTCTTTAATGACTGATGATCCACAATAGGAGCTGGGCAAAAACATGTAGAGAACAAGTAGACCTGACCAACACAAACTGAACAGACTAGGACTTTTAAACACATGGCAAAAAGGGGGACACAGGTGACATCAATGGAACATAATCAAACTAAACAAGGACAGGAACATGACCAAATAAGGAAACACAGGAAGGACTGCGGGGGCAAAACAGGTCCAAAAGTCTGACATTTTGCCCCCTCCCGGAAGGTGCGTCCTCGCACCGTAACAACAGAGGGAGGCATAGGTGGGAGCTTGGGAGGAGGCTCAGGAGGAGGACGGACACCCGGGAGGGGGCTGGCAGACAGAGACCAGGGAGGCGACGAAGGAGGGAGGAGCCAGGGAGGAGACAGGAGGGGCCCGGAGCAGGAGGAGCCAAGCAGACGGGTGACGGTAGGAGCCGAGGTGGAGCCGCTGGGTCTATGGGCAGAGGCGGAGTCCAGGCCTCGGAGGCTGGAGACGGAGGTGAGGGATTCTCCAGCCATGGCGACGCTGGAGGATGGCATACCTGTGGAGCTTGCACCATAATGATGGTGGGCTGAGCGCGAGCAGAGGGGCTGCCAGACAACAGCGGTGGAGGAGGCAGGAGCGGGTGGGAGGGAAGGCATTTGTGAGCCTCCGGGCATTCAGGGCTAAACTCTGGATCGAGAACCCTCTCTAGGCTGAACAGGGGAACAGGATGGCGCTCTGGAGGAGCGGACACTTAAGGGTGCTTTCAAGGACCGGCACTGGAGGGCGCTCTGGACTGGATTCGGGGACTGGAGCCCTCTTCGGTTTGGCATTTTTGCCGCGCCATACTCAGCTCACCCTCAGCAGCAGCTTTTTCCCTTGCGGCAGGAATTGGCTCTCCATCATCTGTGGGCTCGGGCTGATGCTCCGCACCGCGGGGAGGTTGCGCGATCCATTTCTCGCCAGAGTCCACTCCACAAAGGCAGCAAATTACACTCGAAGACCATCTTCGGACGGCGGCGCTCTGCACGCGGAGTTCAGGCTAGTGTCATAGAACGCGCAGAGCGCGTTGTCTGGGTAGCTGGTAAGATCGGCGAGGGCGAGAAACAGTCTGGCATGGTCCTCGAGCGAGCGCTCCACCCCGAATTCCTCTTCCTCCTGCTGGAGCAGGGGAAGGAGGGGATCCATAGAAACAACGGGAACAAAAGAAAACACTGAGGAAAAAATGGAAACAAAAATGGAGGGAACACACGGAGATAACTGTAGGTGGTCAGGTCTTCTGTCAAATTACGCTGCTGCGGGTAGAACGTAGGAGACACGGAGTAGCATTCAGTCTTTAATGACTGATGATCCACAATAGGAGCTGGGCAAAAACATGTAGAGAACAAGTAGACCTGACCAACACAAACTGAACAGACTAGGACTTTTAAACACATGGCAAAAAGGGGGACACAGGTGACATCAATGGAACATAATCAAACTAAACAAGGACAGGAACATGACCAAATAAGGAAACACAGGAAGGACTGCGGGGGCAAAACAGGTCCAAAAGTCTGACATTTTGCCCCCTCCCGGAAGGTGCGTCCTCGCACCGTAACAACAGAGGGAGGCATAGGTGGGAGCTTGGGAGGAGGCTCAGGAGGAGGACGGACACCCGGGAGGGGGCTGGCAGACAGAGACCAGGGAGGCGACGAAGGAGGGAGGAGCCAGGGAGGAGACAGGAGGGGCCCGGAGCAGGAGGAGCCAAGCAGACGGGTGACGGTAGGAGCCGAGGTGGAGCCGCTGGGTCTATGGGCAGAGGCGGAGTCCAGGCCTCGGAGGCTGGAGACGGAGGTGAGGGATTCTCCAGCCATGGCGACGCTGGAGGATGGCATACCTGTGGAGCTTGCACCATAATGATGGTGGGCTGAGCGCGAGCAGAGGGGCTGCCAGACAACAGCGGTGGAGGAGGCAGGAGCGGGTGGGAGGGAAGGCATTTGTGAGCCTCCGGGCATTCAGGGCTAAACTCTGGATCGAGAACCCTCTCTAGGCTGAACAGGGGAACAGGATGGCGCTCTGGAGGAGCGGACACTTAAGGGTGCTTTCAAGGACCGGCACTGGAGGGCGCTCTGGACTGGATTCGGGGACTGGAGCCCTCTTCGGTTTGGCATTTTTGCCGCGCCATACTCAGCTCACCCTCAGCAGCAGCTTTTTCCCTTGCGGCAGGAATTGGCTCTCCATCATCTGTGGGCTCGGGCTGATGCTCCGCACCGCGGGGAGGTTGCGCGATCCATTTCTCGCCAGAGTCCACTCCACAAAGGCAGCAAATTACACTCGAAGACCATCTTCGGACGGCGGCGCTCTGCACGCGGAGTTCAGGCTAGTGTCATAGAACGCGCAGAGCGCGTTGTCTGGGTAGCTGGTAAGATCGGCGAGGGCGAGAAACAGTCTGGCATGGTCCTCGAGCGAGCGCTCCACCCCGAATTCCTCTTCCTCCTGCTGGAGCAGGGGAAGGAGGGGATCCATAGAAACAACGGGAACAAAAGAAAACACTGAGGAAAAAATGGAAACAAAAATGGAGGGAACACACGGAGATAACTGTAGGTGGTCAGGTCTTCTGTCAAATTACGCTGCTGCGGGTAGAACGTAGGAGACACGGAGTAGCATTCAGTCTTTAATGACTGATGATCCACAATAGGAGCTGGGCAAAAACATGTAGAGAACAAGTAGACCTGACCAACACAAACTGAACAGACTAGGACTTTTAAACACATGGCAAAAAGGGGGACACAGGTGACATCAATGGAACATAATCAAACTAAACAAGGACAGGAACATGACCAAATAAGGAAACACAGGAAGGACTGCGGGGGCAAAACAGGTCCAAAAGTCTGACATTTTGCCCCCTCCCGGAAGGTGCGTCCTCGCACCGTAACAACAGAGGGAGGCATAGGTGGGAGCTTGGGAGGAGGCTCAGGAGGAGGACGGACACCCGGGAGGGGGCTGGCAGACAGAGACCAGGGAGGCGACGAAGGAGGGAGGAGCCAGGGAGGAGACAGGAGGGGCCCGGAGCAGGAGGAGCCAAGCAGACGGGTGACGGTAGGAGCCGAGGTGGAGCCGCTGGGTCTATGGGCAGAGGCGGAGTCCAGGCCTCGGAGGCTGGAGACGGAGGTGAGGGATTCTCCAGCCATGGCGACGCTGGAGGATGGCATACCTGTGGAGCTTGCACCATAATGATGGTGGGCTGAGCGCGAGCAGAGGGGCTGCCAGACAACAGCGGTGGAGGAGGCAGGAGCGGGTGGGAGGGAAGGCATTTGTGAGCCTCCGGGCATTCAGGGCTAAACTCTGGATCGAGAACCCTCTCTAGGCTGAACAGGGGAACAGGATGGCGCTCTGGAGGAGCGGACACTTAAGGGTGCTTTCAAGGACCGGCACTGGAGGGCGCTCTGGACTGGATTCGGGGACTGGAGCCCTCTTCGGTTTGGCATTTTTGCCGCGCCATACTCAGCTCACCCTCAGCAGCAGCTTTTTCCCTTGCGGCAGGAATTGGCTCTCCATCATCTGTGGGCTCGGGCTGATGCTCCGCACCGCGGGGAGGTTGCGCGATCCATTTCTCGCCAGAGTCCACTCCACAAAGGCAGCAAATTACACTCGAAGACCATCTTCGGACGGCGGCGCTCTGCACGCGGAGTTCAGGCTAGTGTCATAGAACGCGCAGAGCGCGTTGTCTGGGTAGCTGGTAAGATCGGCGAGGGCGAGAAACAGTCTGGCATGGTCCTCGAGCGAGCGCTCCACCCCGAATTCCTCTTCCTCCTGCTGGAGCAGGGGAAGGAGGGGATCCATAGAAACAACGGGAACAAAAGAAAACACTGAGGAAAAAATGGAAACAAAAATGGAGGGAACACACGGAGATAACTGTAGGTGGTCAGGTCTTCTGTCAAATTACGCTGCTGCGGGTAGAACGTAGGAGACACGGAGTAGCATTCAGTCTTTAATGACTGATGATCCACAATAGGAGCTGGGCAAAAACATGTAGAGAACAAGTAGACCTGACCAACACAAACTGGACAGGCTAGGACTTTTAAACAGGGCAATTAGGGGGACACAGGTGACATCAATGGAACATAATCAAACTAAACGAGGACAGGAACATGACCAAATAACGAAACACAGGAAGGACTACGGGGGCAAAACAGCTTCAAAAAGTCTGACAGTAGGTAGCTTAGTCTTTTGTTCATCCCCACTCACATCCACACCAAGACAAACACAACTGGGGGGGCGGGGAGGCTTGACTTCTGCGGCTCGACTTCTGTGGCTCTCTATCTGTCTGTGATGTGCCGATTAATGTGTGCTACACTGCTGTGCTGCGGAGACGCGGAGGGGAGAAAGGCATCGGAACTCGACAGTCTCAACATTTCCCGACATTTTTTATTTTTTAGACAAGGAAAGCTGTGCTCAAACAGATAGGCTACACACACACACACACACACAATACATATATTCATTTATAAAAAATTAAATAAAAAACTCCCCAGAAAAAAGGACACTTTCTCTAGAGGAAGAAAAATGGCAGGTGCTCAAGCCCCCTGATCTCTATGTGTGCACATACCTGCAAATTACCATCTGTCTGCAAAAGGTGTAAACTCTCCATGTCAAGGCCTCGATCAATGTAAATTCCAATTGTTAGTTCCTGTCTCTATTTGGAGGATGTTTGTCTTGGTCTGAATATTTAAGGACATGTTGCAAGAAGATCAGCGTGATTCTGTAACCAGATGAGCCCATAGTGTGGATTGTGTCTATATTCCATACTATGTATTTTTATAAAGTCGGGTATGCATATTTAACTCTCAGATTTATCTTTGAGAATTTGATGTCTTGTATTAAATTTAATTTGCTATCTCTGAATTGACTATGTAATTGGCATTATACATATTTACCTGGCTGATAATAAATTGGTATTATTTGACTTTATTCTGACATTAACTCATTAAGTAGATTACGTTAAGTCCATAACACCGCAAATCTACCCTCAGGTTAGTAACGGACTAAAATGATGATTTAGAGCTCACACTGGCACACTGGCATTAGTCATGTATACTTAAGCCCCATTTCCACCGCAGGAACTATCCCCATCAGGAACATATGGGCAGGAACCAAGGAACCAGGATCTAAATAAAGTTATGCGTAAAATATTTGCCCCTCAGAAAGTCCCTGCTCGTGAGGTTGTACTTTTTCAAAGGTCCGGAACTTTCAGGGGTGGGACTTGGGCGCTGAACATGCTGATTGGTTGAGTTCACGCAGCACTGTATTTCAACCTCCATATAGTCGCATATATATATATTTAAAAATATTACGGTTATTGTGTCATGAAATGTAGTTTTAAAAGTATTTCAGGCAAGAATGTAATTGTTTAAAACTCAAATCTGCGGTTTATTTATAAAGACAGCACCTATTTGAAAATGTGCTTAGCTGATTTCGGAGACATGAGCTCCACGCGATCAGCGGGTATGGAGCTTATAATATGACAAATCAAATTGAATTAGTATTGTCTAAATTAGAATTATTGACAAGTGTCATTTAACAAAACTGAATATTATGTGGCATTTAAGATAGTTCTGAATTAGATTTTTTTTAAACTTGAATATTAAACATTTGAATTTTAAAACAACTGAATATTTTTATGGCAGAGTTTTATAGACTTTTGATATTTCTGTTCTGAAATCTTAGGCTGCAAATATCCAGTTTTTAAAAATACAGCTTCAAGTTTAAGATGAAGAGGAAATTCGGAACATCAAATTCAATGCGCAGAAATTTAGATCGTAGAGAAAGTAGGTCAGAGGTAATCCACAGGGAAGAGCAGATGATCTCTGAAAAGTCAAACGAAGCATTTTGGCCAATTATTAGTTTTCTGGCATCAGTGGTGGAAAGAGTACTGAAAAAATATACTCAAGTAAAAGTACCATTACCTTCCAAAAAATGTAGTGTGAGTAGAGTAAAAGTACTTGTTCAAAAAAACTACTTGAGTAAGAGTAAAAGAGTAGCCTATTGAGTATTGAGTAGTGAGTACTGAGTTGTGGATTCTACCCCCTAATAATAAACGCTGTAGACTGCAATTTATACATTTTAAAAACATTGTACATTCTGTAATTCACATTATCTTATTTGTCATAAAGAGTGAAGAGTATCTATCATCCAGCCGTTTTAATTTTGACTGCCAACTCTTTAAAATACATCAAAACAGCACGGAAACAGTATTCAGTTGAAGAAAAGATGAAAGTTATTCTCAGTACAATCATCCCCATTTAAATCATAAAGTTAAAAAAAAATTGATTTAAAATCATGTGTAAGGCCACTGAGACAGCATGTTGTTGTTGCACATAAAATATTAATGTTTAGAACAGTGCAAATACAAACACCATTAGAAACTCATAGTTCAGCATGGCACACCATGATATGGGTTAAAATGAGAGACCATTTCTCTCCAGAACGGTGCCAGTTTTTAGCGTTTTGCAATAAAGAAATAAAAATAACTCAACTTGATATTAAAATAAGCATGTAACGAGCGGAGTAAAAGTACCGATACATCACTTAAAATGTACTCAAGTAAAAGTACACCATTTTTTAACTACTCAAAAAAGTACAATTACTGGTAAAAACTACTTAATTACTGTAACGTGAGTATTTGTAATTCATTACTTAACACTTGGCATTCAGACCAGGTTGTTCCCCTTCAGGAACTCAAGCTGCGTCGTCGCTTTGGGAACGCCCTTGCGTGACCGCGTTCTGAAGCACGTGTCAAATCTTTTCGCTTCATGGTGCGGACAGCGACTGCAGGACCCAGTCAACTGCCCAATTGGTACAGTTCTGGAGTTTCTGCAGGAGCGATTCTCCGCAGGGTTATCTCCCTCCACTCTGAAGGTATACGTGGCGGCCTTAGTTGTTTACCATGCCCTTCTGGGTGGTCAATCATTGGGAAGACACCCGTGTGCCACTCGTTTCCTCCGTGGCACCCTGAGGCTGAGGCTGGGACAGCGCACCAATGTGCCCTCATGGGACCTGGCTGTGGTTCTGGAGGGCTTATGCAATGCCCCCTTTGAACCCATAGAAGAAGTTTCGGTCAAGTTGCTCAGGCTCAAGACCATCTTTCTCCTCGCTATTTCCTCACTAAAAAGGATCGGGGATCTTCAGGCACTTTCTGTTTCATGCCTGGAATTTGCTCCAGGCATGGTTAGGGCATTCCTTTACCCGAGGGCTGGGTATGTCCCTAAGGTGCCCACTTCTTCACCAGGGCCCATAGTACTTCAGGCATTCTGTCCTCCTCCGTACCAGGAAGTCGGCCAAGAAAGACTTAATCTGCTCTGTCCAGTTCGAGCACTAGACGCTTACGCACACAGAGCTGCCCCGTGGCGTAAGGCCACGGGGCAGCTGGTTGTGCTGCGGCAGGCTGGTCCTCTCCACACACTTTTGTCCGCTTTTACAACCTAGACCTGGCTTCTACCCCAGGTTCCCAAGTTCTCTCTTCGTGATTTGCTCATAGGATACACACACAGGCAGGGACTTGGTAGTATGGCGCAGTGGGTATTCTCATTCCCAAAGCGACTCGACGCAGCTCGAGTTCCTGAAGGGGAACGTCTCTAGGTTACGTATGTAACCATGGTTCCCAGAGGGAACGAGATGCTGCGTCTCTTTGCCATACTCCCTGCATCCCTGCAGGCACTACTTCATCGAAGCTGGGTGGCACCCGGCCGGATGCACTTTTATGCTTTCTGGTGCTTACGTCACCCTGCTCGTGACGTCTTGCTGCTCCATTGGACGGATTTGACACGTGCTTCAGAACGCGGTCACGCAAGGGCGTTCCCAAAGCGACTCGATGCAGCGTCTCGTCCCTCGGGGAACCATGGTTACATACGTAACCTAGAGACGATTTACCGGATCATGAATCGCCTAGAGGTATACTATTAAGTGATTCTTAAACATTTGTGTTTTATATACTTATATGTTAGGTTAACATTCTCAGCATGTGAAACATTTGTCCAAGCGGTCTCTGGTGTTTGTTTTAAAGTATATTTGGTGTGAAAGTGATTAGCATGCCACCGTGTCTACACTGGACGCGGGCGAAAGCAAAAAAGACAGTAGAGCCCATTGATTATAATCAGTGATATTTCCTAGCCTGGATGCGGTGCGGCGCAACACTATGGACGCGATTGCTTGATGCGACAAAGCACCCATTACAAAGAGCTTGGACTACATCAGGAATAACGGGGAATCCGTTTGCTGTTGGGAATTCCGCATTCAGTGTAGACAGTATTGATTATAATAAATAGGTTCTGCTGTCTTGTCGCGACGCGTCTCACTGCTCGCGTCCGGTCTAGACATGGTTTAAGTGTCATACATAAGTCTGTTATTAATGCAATTCTGCTTCATTCATTCCATGATCAGAATCCATGCTGATGTTTGTAAACTGTGTTTTGAGCTGAAGGCATCGTAAATAAACATACACGATTACAGTATAACCATTAATTTCCACTCAAATTTATACACATTAAACATATATATATATATATATCACTGCTGAGGCTTACACAGGAAGAATGATTCAGAGCTTCTTTATTTACACAAACTGAAGGAGAGCTTCAAACGGTAAGCTGTAAACTGAAACATAACTTAAGCTCATGAAACTGAATAGTAACAGTCCTTATCTTAATCCTCATTAGGGCGATCCAGCAAGACGGCGGGAGATACAGCGCCACAGTGATCCAGAGTGGTGAGGTGAGGCATGAGGTAAGGTATGCAACCTTGAGACCAGTCAATGAGGTGCGTAGGCAGATATAGTGCTCAGGTAAGTGCTATCAGGTGTTCGTACTTATTAGTCTGGTGATTGTGAGCGGGTGTAGGTGGTTGGTGTGGTTGATGTGGCTGGTGAATAAGTGACAGTACCCAGTAGCATGTGATTGTCATGCGCATCTTGTCAGTAAAACCGGTTCTGTGATTATTCATGTGATATTCAGATGGAGCGGCATTTAATACACAGAGCCTTGGATCACTGACAAGCTACGCAATATCGCGCTCATAATCTAAGGCAATTCAGCTGCGATTATGAACGTGACATTTCGTAGTAGCTTGTCAGTTACTGTGATTGGTTGAGCGGATGTATCGCATTTTGCAAAGAAGGGAGACTGGCGTTTGGGCTGGTGAATAAGTGACAGTACCCAGTAGCATGTGATTGTCATGCGCATCTTGTCAGTAAAACCGGTTCTGTGATTATTCATGTGATATTCAGATGGAGTGGCATTTAATACACAGAGCCTTGGATCACTGACAAGCTACGCAATATCGCGCTCATAATCGAAGGCAATTCAGCTGCGATTATGAACGTGACATTTCGTAGTAGCTTGTCAGTTACTGTGATTGGTTGAGCGGATGTATCGCATTTTGCAAAGAAGGGAGACTGGCGTTTTATCACGGTTTGGAAAGATAGGGAGAAAGCATGACAGAATAACACGGCGGATATCGCATTTT
Organism: Sinocyclocheilus grahami; assembly: GCF_001515645.1. Taxonomy (NCBI): domain Eukaryota; kingdom Metazoa; phylum Chordata; class Actinopteri; order Cypriniformes; family Cyprinidae; genus Sinocyclocheilus; species Sinocyclocheilus grahami. Next base: position 174,296 of record NW_015506093.1, on the reverse strand, counting down.
GTGTAAAAATAAAAATTGACTTTTCAATACCGACCAGATACAATACTGATTTTGGCGGGAACTCAAATTTTTTTTTAAATGGCGTTTATCGCGTTTTCGAACCAAACTCTTCATATATATATATATATATATATATAGGTTAATATAGGATTGTAGGTTCACACAGTGTGCCTCTGTAGTCTTGAAGTCCTCTGTAACGGCATCCAGACTAGATTATTTTTTTATATGAATAATAAAATTGCTATATAGGATCATTTCAGGTGTTTTGGAGTGTGGGAGTATTATCACGCTTACTTTCTGACATGAATAAATCTCTTTTTTTTCTGTGGAAAGAACTTAATATAAACGTATGACTAGTTGACTAGAAAAAAAATCTGAAAATGTTTTTATTTTATTTCATCTTTTTTTATGTAGGGGTATGCTAGCCCCTAGAGCCGCCAGGTAAAGACTATTATAGTGACATACAGGTACGTCATGCACAGACATTTCGAGGGGCAGGGGCTCAAGTGGAAGAAAAAGGCTCTCCTCATATTTATTTGAATTTTTTTCTAAACAAAACGTTAACTATATTAACACAACTCTGACTTACTTACCAGTTTATTTGAATTCCCTCACACTCACCCAATTGTTTCATGTTGTTTCATTTTCAACAGATGTCTACAAAATAATCAGTTCACAATGATTTTATAATTACACTTACTGTACCATGCACACACATACACACACACACACTCAAACTGATGGTGACAAGAACTTTGTTCCAGATTTGAAGGAGGGCTGTTAAGATCTATCAGTATACAACATACTAATATAATGGATTACATGAGGAGCCTGAGATCAAAATTATGAAGTTATTGTTTAAGGCAGGGCACTCCATGTACTGTTCAATTTTGAGATTTTGGTCTATTTTGCTTCCATGTTTTCTTTTGCTCTAATGGAAAGGAAATGTCCAAAATACACATTAAGGTGATTGTTTTAAGCCTACTACCCTTGTCTGTTTGCTTCTGTAGATTTCTTCTAAATTAACCAAAACAAGCTATCTGCATATTTAAACATAACATTTCAAGGGGAAATACTCTTGATGTAAGTCATTAACTAATAACTAGGAAAGTTCTGTGGTGATACGATTTAGTTATTTTGTTTATCCTATTCATCTGCAATGCCTTGTGTCAAATGTATGCAAATTAGTGCATTTTAAGTACTTAACGCCTGATTTGCATATCAATAGCGATTCTGATGACATTATTAATTTTACTGTATTCAGCTGTCATTTCTCCATTAAGTTAGCCTGTATGCCCATGATATATTGACATAGCTAAATTTGAGCTAACTTATTACATGGTAGCTCATGAGTCATGGATGTTTGCAAGACAAATGACCTAATTACAAATTACCTCCGATGAGAAAGGCATCTCAACATTTCCCGACTCGACCTGATATTTAGATTTTTTATTTGTTTGACAGGGAAAGCTGTGCGCAAACAGAAACACACACATGCACACATAATACATATAATCATTAAACAAAAAAAAAGGGCAATTTCTCTCGAGGAAGAAAAAGGGCAGGTGCTCAAGGCCACTTTGATGTCTACGTGTGCACGTGCCTGGTGACATACAGGAGTCATACACTAGACGCGCATGTGTCACTAGACTCTCACATCATTCCAAAATGTAAAGGGTCTAGTTTTATTTGTGTGCACTCACAATATCAACAACAAGTTGTGCTTTTATAAAATAAAGAAAACAAACGCTACCATCTCGGCCTTGAACAGGAGTGCTTCACAATGATGAACCTAAACTCTGCGAATTGCTTCACAGACGTGATAAAAAAAATATATAGAAAGCTTTAAATTACTACTTTAAAACGAATTAATTCAAATCGAAAATAGAAACTCTTTCATTATGTAATCCGTGCATTTCTGTCTATCCAATGAGGAGATGGCGAGTCATTTTTTTCATCACCATAATTGATAGATATCTAAAATACAAAAATAAGGAAAAGCCTAAAACAGGCCCGATTATAATTAGCATTTTATTTTATAATTCCATGTAATTAAAAAATAAAACACAAATTATAATGGCATATGTTTAAAACTTTGTCCTATAATTGTATAGCTGCTTTTTCTGATTTTTATGTTGCTTTGTTCTGAATACCTGAAAATTTAAAGGATTTGCTGAAACGCAATTTTGTCTGATATGTGAATTATTTATTAGCCCTTTTTTTTTTACCCATGTAGCAAATGCTTTAAAAACAGCTTTAAAATTACTTTATTGCATTCCAGACGCTTTTATAGTACTTTTCACTATAAATTTTACGGGTAGCTTGAATGTAAACATTGTCATGAATTTGTTGTATTCCCATTTGTAAAATAGCCAACAAATTAATTGCTGTAGGCTAACCCGATCTCATGAAAGTGCGCAGTATAGCACGATTTTCTGCTTCTTTGGCGTAATATTTCTATGCAGAAATTGACTTTGGCATGCAAAAGACTGATAAATTCATAATTAGTGGCATGGCTGGTTCAGTCGACAGAAATATGGGACACACAGGCGGTCGCCTACCTTTGCCTAATGGGTAAGTCCAACCCTGTGTGTGTGTATGTACGTATGTGCGCTCATGGCGCACGGATCGCTATGACATCATATTTCTGCTTGAACACATTTCTGTATATTCATGTAGCTGTCAAAATTAATGTACAGCAAGTGTTTTATAACGGATGCTAGCTGAAGAAGCGTGTTTTGGAGATGTTTCTGAGGATCAGTTATGTACATATGGGCATCAAACGCTTCAAATTAACTTATTCTGACAAAGGAACTATTCACTGATGACATCGACCCGCCTTACGATCGCTGAGTTTCCACACTTTCAGAGTGATTTAATTTTTTATTTGTACTTTTGTGTGTTTAGTTATTCTGCATGGATCTGTGTATGCAGTCCTTTGGCGTCTCCCTGTGGTCTTGTTTGGTATGGCAGGTTTACTTGTGCTTATTTGTAACTGTATAATTAAGTTTTACGTACTTTTAAGTTGTAAAGAATATCTGCAGTAACATTTTTGCAAAGTATGTATTGATTTGGAGAGGAGGGGGGCCTTGGAGTAAAAAAAAGTTGAGAACCACTGGCTTAGACAAATGTTTCACATGCTGAGAATGTTAACCTAACATATAAGTATATAAATCATAAATGTTTAAGAATCACTTAGGCTACCTCTGGGGGATTCAAGATCAGGTAGATATTGAACTGCACGCTCACGCCAAAAAACTACTAATTGGCCAAAATGCTTCGTTTGACTTTTCGGATCATCTACTCTTCCCTGTGGATTAACTCTGACCTACTTTCTCTATGATCTGAATTTCAGCGTATTGAAGTTTAGAGTATTGAATTTGATGTTCCAAATTTCCTCTTCATCTTGAAAACTTGAAGCTGTATTTTTAAAAACTGTATATTTAAGGTCTAAGATTTCAGAACAAAAAAATTGCCGTTTGAAAATACATGTCTATAAAACTCTGCCATAAAAACATTCAGTTGTGTTAATATTCAAGTTCAAAAAATAAAATTCAGAACTATGTCAGATGCCACATAATATTCAGTTTTGTTAAATGACACTTGTCAATATTTCAGATTTACACAATACAAATTCAATTAGTTTTGTCATATTATAAGCTCCATAAGCGGGTGCTCAGTGCTTCCCAACGAGAGCAGCCTCACCTCTGCTAGTCCTTCTGACATTTACCGCTGGCTCTGATGTCTCTGTAGTGGTTAAACATAAGATATCACTTGTTTTGGGTAAATCTAACAGGTAACATTTGGTCTCTATTCTATTAATCTATTAATATGTTACAATTAAAATGAAAAGAGGCAATACTGTTTGATATAATATTTAATTTCATTGATATTGTAATGGAGGCGATGAGACGAGAGTCGTGCAGATCCATTTGCAGGCTTTTATTAAACAGAGACGTGGTCATAAGAGGCATGGGTCAAACAGTGGCAAACGGGTAAATTTCAGGCAAGACAAAGAGTATTCCTAGGGCAAGCATGGGTCTACAATCGGCAAACAATATCCAGAGGGCTTGACATGAGGGGTTATCCAATAACACAAGCAATAGTCCAGGCAAGGTGCAAACACAGTCCGAAACAGCAGGCAAAGGGTTAATCCAAGATACACAGGCAGAAGATCAGGAAACAGACAACAAGGCAACACAAAATGACTAGACTTAGATTAGAACTAGAAACGGAAACTTGGAATGGCTCCGTAATGTAGCTATTGCTAGAAGAGTGATATACGCTAAACAATACTTGGCAGTGAGAGCGAGGAAGTCCATGGCTTATAAAGCGTGTCTCATTGGATGTAGCTGTGTGTGTGTAATCAGTGCAATGGATGATGGGAAATGCAGTCCAGGGTGATGTGTAACAGTCTGTGTGGTGTGAGAGTCAATGTAATGGAAGAACGACCTCTGGTGGCAATCGGCCGGAAGACCACGGACTGGATTCATGACTGTAATGTACAGTATATACGTTCCCTGAACTACATTTCTGCGGCTATTAATATGTTTAAATGAAATCGAAAAGAGGCAGTGGTGTTTGATATATTTCGTCTTATTGTAAATACAGTGAGGAAAATTGAAGTAGCCAAGGCGAGCTGAATGACGTTATCAAGTACGCTGCTGTTTGCTGAATTACCGGACTTGCGTCGTACCGTCCGCGGGAGTTCACACTCTCGAGTCGAACTTGTGAAGTCCTTAGTATTGAGAAACGTGCACAGACCTATGTCACCAGACTATTTGCCTAATCTTCTCTGTACGTTAGACCGCGATGGAAACACAGACAGCAACATGTCTGGGGGAAAAAAAGTTCCTGGGACAAATTGTTCCATGTAATTTCAGTGGAAAAGCGGCTTTAGACTGTAGAAGGTATTTTCCATTCAGAACAACAGTGTTGTTGACCAATCTAAATAGGGTGAGCCTCAACCTCTGATTATTGTAATATTATTCTAACTAAGTGTACGTGGAAAACCACAACATGATTATATAAAGTTACCATTAGAGGAAGTTGGTCGACTTGGTTCTATGGTCATGGCCTCTGGTTAGATAGTCTTACCTTAAAGGGGTGGTTGATTGCGATTTTACTTTTTTTAAAGTTAGTTAGTCTGTAATGTTGCTGTTTGAGCATAAACAATATCTG
>NW_015506093.1:163515-168501 GCF_001515645.1 Sinocyclocheilus grahami | reverse complement strand
TGTTCTGAATACCTGAAAATTTAAAGGATTTGCTGAAACGCAATTTTGTCTGATATGTGAATTATTTATTAGCCCTTTTTTTTTTACCCATGTAGCAAATGCTTTAAAAACAGCTTTAAAATTACTTTATTGCATTCCAGACGCTTTTATAGTACTTTTCACTATAAATTTTACGGGTAGCTTGAATGTAAACATTGTCATGAATTTGTTGTATTCCCATTTGTAAAATAGCCAACAAATTAATTGCTGTAGGCTAACCCGATCTCATGAAAGTGCGCAGTATAGCACGATTTTCTGCTTCTTTGGCGTAATATTTCTATGCAGAAATTGACTTTGGCATGCAAAAGACTGATAAATTCATAATTAGTGGCATGGCTGGTTCAGTCGACAGAAATATGGGACACACAGGCGGTCGCCTACCTTTGCCTAATGGGTAAGTCCAACCCTGTGTGTGTGTATGTACGTATGTGCGCTCATGGCGCACGGATCGCTATGACATCATATTTCTGCTTGAACACATTTCTGTATATTCATGTAGCTGTCAAAATTAATGTACAGCAAGTGTTTTATAACGGATGCTAGCTGAAGAAGCGTGTTTTGGAGATGTTTCTGAGGATCAGTTATGTACATATGGGCATCAAACGCTTCAAATTAACTTATTCTGACAAAGGAACTATTCACTGATGACATCGACCCGCCTTACGATCGCTGAGTTTCCACACTTTCAGAGTGATTTAATTTTTTATTTGTACTTTTGTGTGTTTAGTTATTCTGCATGGATCTGTGTATGCAGTCCTTTGGCGTCTCCCTGTGGTCTTGTTTGGTATGGCAGGTTTACTTGTGCTTATTTGTAACTGTATAATTAAGTTTTACGTACTTTTAAGTTGTAAAGAATATCTGCAGTAACATTTTTGCAAAGTATGTATTGATTTGGAGAGGAGGGGGGCCTTGGAGTAAAAAAAAGTTGAGAACCACTGGCTTAGACAAATGTTTCACATGCTGAGAATGTTAACCTAACATATAAGTATATAAATCATAAATGTTTAAGAATCACTTAGGCTACCTCTGGGGGATTCAAGATCAGGTAGATATTGAACTGCACGCTCACGCCAAAAAACTACTAATTGGCCAAAATGCTTCGTTTGACTTTTCGGATCATCTACTCTTCCCTGTGGATTAACTCTGACCTACTTTCTCTATGATCTGAATTTCAGCGTATTGAAGTTTAGAGTATTGAATTTGATGTTCCAAATTTCCTCTTCATCTTGAAAACTTGAAGCTGTATTTTTAAAAACTGTATATTTAAGGTCTAAGATTTCAGAACAAAAAAATTGCCGTTTGAAAATACATGTCTATAAAACTCTGCCATAAAAACATTCAGTTGTGTTAATATTCAAGTTCAAAAAATAAAATTCAGAACTATGTCAGATGCCACATAATATTCAGTTTTGTTAAATGACACTTGTCAATATTTCAGATTTACACAATACAAATTCAATTAGTTTTGTCATATTATAAGCTCCATAAGCGGGTGCTCAGTGCTTCCCAACGAGAGCAGCCTCACCTCTGCTAGTCCTTCTGACATTTACCGCTGGCTCTGATGTCTCTGTAGTGGTTAAACATAAGATATCACTTGTTTTGGGTAAATCTAACAGGTAACATTTGGTCTCTATTCTATTAATCTATTAATATGTTACAATTAAAATGAAAAGAGGCAATACTGTTTGATATAATATTTCATTTCATTGATATTGTAATGGAGGCGATGAGACGAGAGTCGTGCAGATCCATTTGCAGGCTTTTATTAAACAGAGACGTGGTCATAAGAGGCATGGGTCAAACAGTGGCAAACGGGTAAATTTCAGGCAAGACAAAGAGTATTCCTAGGGCAAGCATGGGTCTACAATCGGCAAACAATATCCAGAGGGCTTGACATGAGGGGTTATCCAATAACACAAGCAATAGTCCAGGCAAGGTGCAAACACAGTCCGAAACAGCAGGCAAAGGGTTAATCCAAGATACACAGGCAGAAGATCAGGAAACAGACAACAAGGCAACACAAAATGACTAGACTTAGATTAGAACTAGAAACGGAAACTTGGAATGGCTCCGTAATGTAGCTATTGCTAGAAGAGTGATATACGCTAAACAATACTTGGCAGTGAGAGCGAGGAAGTCCATGGCTTATAAAGCGTGTCTCATTGGATGCAGCTGTGTGTGTGTAATCAGTGCAATGGATGATGGGAAATGCAGTCCAGGGTGATGTGTAACAGTCTGTGTGGTGTGAGAGTCAATGTAATGGAAGAACGACCTCTGGTGGCAATCGGCCGGAAGACCACGGACTGGATTCATGACTGTAATGGACAGTATATACGTTCCCTGAACTACATTTCTGCGGCTATTAATATGTTTAAATGAAATCGAAAAGAGGCAGTGGTGTTTGATATATTTCGTCTTATTGTAAATACAGTGAGGAAAATTGAAGTAGCCAAGGCGAGCTGAATGACGTTATCAAGTACGCTGCTGTTTGCTGAATTACCGGACTTGCGTCGTACCGTCCGCGGGAGTTCACACTCTCGAGTCGAACTTGTGAAGTCCTTAGTATTGAGAAACGTGCACAGACCTATGTCACCAGACTATTTGCCTAATCTTCTCTGTACGTTAGACCGCGATGGAAACACAGACAGCAACATGTCTGGGGGAAAAAAAGTTCCTGGGACAAATTGTTCCATGTAATTTCAGTGGAAAAGCGGCTTTAGACTGTAGAAGGTATTTTCCATTCAGAACAACAGTGTTGTTGACCAATCTAAATAGGGTGAGCCTCAACCTCTGATTATTGTAATATTATTCTAACTAAGTGTACGTGGAAAACCACAACATGATTATATAAAGTTACCATTAGAGGAAGTTGGTCGACTTGGTTCTATGGTCATGGCCTCTGGTTAGATAGTCTTACCTTAAAGGGGTGGTTGATTGCGATTTTACTTTTTTTAAAGTTAGTTAGTCTGTAATGTTGCTGTTTGAGCATAAACAATATCTGTTTCAATATCAAAGTTACGAAGCTGAAAGTTTAATGCAAACAGAGATATCGTCTTTTAAAATTCTGGCAGTTTAATGCCTACAAAAACAGCTGGTAGGGACTACAACAAGTTACTTCCCGGGTTCGTGACATCACAAACCCAGATAAACCTCGCCCTCAGGAAAAGGCAGCAAAGGGGGCGAGGCCATGCAGCGCTGCTTTAGAGAAAATGAAGAGAAAACTAGGGGTGCACGTAAAAATCTATTCATAGATGAATCGCCATTCTGTCTTCTAACGATTCTAATGGATTCACAAGTTTCAAAATCAATGTTCTAAAGCAGAGGTTCTTAATACTGTTCCTCGCATTCCCCTGCTCTACACACTCTCTGCATCTCTCTCTCTCTCTCTCTCTCATTCAGCTCAGCTCCAACAATGAACTGTTCCAATTATACACTTATTTTCACATAGCTATGAGAAGCGTTATGTCAGGGTCTGGCGTCTGGTGTTCTCCCTCTCACCACCAGAGGTCGCCACTTCCTATCCTCCCGGACTCTGTTACCTTGACTCCACACACCTGTGCACACACTCACACACACACAGCTGTTGCCCATCCTGAGGGCTATTTATACGCCTTCTCCACGCCCCTCTGGGCGGATTATTAATTGTTGTTACGGGACTGATGCAAGCTCTACGTGGCCGTATTGTGTCAGAGTCCGTTTTCTGTTTTGAGCCTGTGTGTCAGAGTCTTAGCTCTGTTTGTTTTCTGTTTTGAGAATTACGCCAGGGACTTCGTGGGAGTGGCTCGCCAGTCGGCGACGGAGAGGACCTGCTCAATGGTCTGTATCTGGGGTGGCCTAGCCGAGCAGTTCAAATCCCTTATGCCATTCTGGCACCCCGAGGAGGCGCTGGAGGACTACGTCAACCTGGCTCTGCAGTTGAGCGGCTCAGCCGTCAGGATGAAGTTGGCTGCAGAGCCTGCTCACAGTTCTCCCGAGGCGGCCATCCCAGGGTCGACAGAGGCCGCGTCGGCTGCACCCAGTACCTCACGCCCGTTCCTGGAGCATCGCGGTCTGGTACGCAGGGTACGGGTAACCTCCGCTGATGTCGGTGCGAGCGGCGCCCCCCCCCCCCCCAGCCGCCTGGGGGGAACATGATGTCCGTTCCCCCATGATGTTCTCGAAGCGGCAGTGCCCACTCATGATGTTCTCAAAGCGGCGGTGCCTGCTCACGAGGCTCCAGGGGCGGCGGTGTCCGCTCTCAGTTCCCCCGAGACGGTGGTCTCCGCTCACGATCCACCCGAGGCGGCAGTGCCCACTTGCAGTTTCCCCGAGGCGGCGGTGTCCACTCACAAAGCTCCGGAAGCGGCGGTGTCCGCTCGCAGTTCCCCAGAGGCAGCGGTGACCGCTCACAAAGCTCCAGAGGCGGCGGCGTCCACTCATGATGTTCTCGAAGCGGCGGTGCCCACTCATGATGTTCTCAAAGCGGTGGGGCCCGCTCACGAGGCTCCCGGCGGCGGCGTCCGTTCGCAGTTCCCCCGAGGCGGCGGCGTCCGCTCTCAGTTCCCCCGAGGCGGCGGCGTCCGCTCTCAGTTCCCCCGAGGCGGCGGCATCCGTTCGCAGTTCCCCCGAGGCGGCGGCGTCCACTCTCAGTTCCCCCGAGGCGGCGGAGCCCGCTCACGATGTTCTCGAAGAGGTGGTGCCCGCCCACGATCCCCCCGAGGTGGCGGCGCCAGCTCGCAGTTCCCCTGAGGTGGAGGTGCCCGCCCACGATCCTCCCGAGGCGGAGGCGCCCGCTTGCGATCGTCCCGAGGCGGCAGAACCCGCTCACGATGTTCTCGAAGCGGCGGTGCCCGCCCACGATCCTCCCGAGGCGGCGGTGCCTGCTCACGAGGCTCCAGAGGCGGCGGTGTCCGCTCGCAGTTCCCCCGAGGCGACGGTGCCCCCTCGCAGTTTCCACTGGGCCGCGGG
>NW_015506093.1:159377-161001 GCF_001515645.1 Sinocyclocheilus grahami | reverse complement strand
AGGGCGGGGCGGGCGGCCCCCCCCCCCCCCCCCCCCCCGTTCCCCCATGATGTTCTCGAAGCGGCAGTGCCCACTCATGATGTTCTCAAAGCGGCGGTGCCTGCTCACGAGGCTCCAGGGGCGGCGGTGTCCGCTCTCAGTTCCCCCGAGACGGTGGTCTCCGCTCACGATCCACCCGAGGCGGCAGTGCCCACTTGCAGTTTCCCCGAGGCGGCGGTGTCCACTCACAAAGCTCCGGAAGCGGCGGTGTCCGCTCGCAGTTCCCCAGAGGCAGCGGTGACCGCTCACAAAGCTCCAGAGGCGGCGGCGTCCACTCATGATGTTCTCGAAGCGGCGGTGCCCGCTCATGATGTTCTCAAAGCGGCGGTGCCCGCTCACGAGGCTCCAGGGGTGGCGGTGTCCGCTTTCAGTTCCCCCGAGGCGGCGGCGTCCGTTCGCAGTTCCCCCGAGGCGGCGGCGTCCGCTCTCAGTTCCCCCGAGGCGGCGGCATCCGTTCGCAGTTCCCCCGAGGCGGCGGCGTCCACTCTCAGTTCCCCCGAGGCGGCGGAGCCCGCTCACGATGTTCTCGAAGAGGTGGTGCCCGCCCACGATCCCCCCGAGGTGGCGGCGCCAGCTCGCAGTTCCCCTGAGGTGGAGGTGCCCGCCCACGATCCTCCCGAGGCGGAGGCGCCCGCTTGCGATCGTCCCGAGGCGGCAGAACCCGCTCACGACGTTCTCGAAGCGGCGGTGCCCGCCCACGATCCTCCCGAGGCGGCGGTGCCTGCTCACGAGGCTCCAGAGGCGGCGGTGTCCGCTCGCAGTTCCCCCGAGGCGCCGGTGCCCGCTCGCAGTTTCCACGGGGCGGCAGCGGCTGCTCTCAGTTCCCCCGAGGCGGCGGCGTCCGCTCTCAGTTCCCCCGAGGCGGCGGCATCCGTTCGCAGTTCCCCCGAGGCGGCGGCGTCCACTCTCAGTTCCCCCGAGGCGGCGGAGCCCGCTCACGATGTTCTCGAAGAGGTGGTGCCCGCCCACGATCCCCCCGAGGTGGCGGCGCCAGCTCGCAGTTCCCCTGAGGTGGAGGTGCCCGCCCACGATCCTCCCGAGGCGGAGGCGCCCGCTTGCGATCGTCCCGAGGCGGCAGAACCCGCTCACGATGTTCTCGAAGCGGCGGTGCCCGCCCACGATCCTCCCGAGGCGGCGGTGCCTGCTCACGAGGCTCCAGAGGCGGCGGTGTCCGCTCGCAGTTCCCCCGAGGCGCCGGTGCCCGCTCGCAGTTTCCACGGGGCGGCAGCGGCTGCTCTCAGTTCCCCCGAGGCGGCGGCGTCCACTCGCAGTTCCCCCGAGGCGGTGGTGTCCGTTCGCAGTTCCCCCGAGGCGGCGGCGCCCGCTCGCAGTTCCCTCGAGGCAGTGGTGCCCACTCGCAGTTTCCACGAGGCAGCGGTGTCCACTCACAAGGCTCCGGAAGCGGCGGTGTCCGCTCGCAGTTCCCCCGAGGGGGCGGTGGAACTCGCCTCCGTTTTTTTCAAGGCGGCAGCTCTACACACACCGCTGTGGTGGCCGCTGGTTCTGCCCTGGGTGCCCATCCCACCGGCTATGCCCCACTCCCCAGGTCCCCCGCTACCACACGGACCTGGGCCCCCCATCCCTC
>NW_015506093.1:158877-159272 GCF_001515645.1 Sinocyclocheilus grahami | reverse complement strand
CAGCTCCCCCTCCCAGTGCCCCTGAGGCGGCGGTGTCCGCTCACAAGGCTCCAGAAGCGGCAGTGTCCGCTCACAAGGTTCCGGAAGCGGCGGTGTCCGCTCACAAGGCTCCGGAAGCGGCGGTGTCCGCTCGCAGTTCCCCCCGAGGAGGCGGAGCCCGCTCACGATGTTCTCGAAGAGGCGGTGCCCGCCCACGATCCCCCCGAGGTGGCGGCGCCCGCTCGCAGTTCCCCTGAGGTGACGGTGCCCGCCCACGATCCTCCCGAGGCGGCGGCGCCCGCTCACGATGTTCTCGAAGCGGCGGTGCCCGCCCACGATCCTCCCGAGGCGGCGGTGCCCGCCCACGAGGCTCCAGAGGCGGCGGTGCCCGGCCACGATCCTCCCGAGGCGGCGGG
>NW_015506093.1:151219-158675 GCF_001515645.1 Sinocyclocheilus grahami | reverse complement strand
GCGGCGGTGTCCGCTCGCAGTTCCCCCGAGGCGGCGGTGCCCACTCGCAGTTTCCACTGGGCAGCGGTGTCCACTCACAAGGCTCCGGAAGCGGTGGAGTCCGCTCGCAGTTCCCCCGAGGCGGCGGTGTCCGCTCGCAGTTCCCCCGAGGCGGCGGTGCCCACTCGCAGTTTCCACTGGGCAGCGGTGTCCACTCACAAGGCTCCGGAAGCGGTGGAGTCCGCTCGCAGTTCCCCCGAGGCGGCGGTGTCCGCTCGCAGTTCCCCCGAGGCGGCGGTGCCCACTCGCAGTTTCCACTGGGCAGCGGTGTCCACTCACAAGGCTCCGGAAGCGGTGGAGTCCGCTCGCAGTTCCCCCGAGGCGGCGGTGTCCGCTCGCAGTTCCCCCGAGGCAGCTCCACACACACCGCTGTGGTGGCCGCTGGTTCTGCCCTGGCTGCCGATCCCACCGGCTCTGCCCCAGTCCCCAGGCCCCCTGCTACCACACGGACCTGGGCCCCCCATCCCTCCCCCTACTCCATCCCCGCTCTGCCGTTCCCCTGGTTGGGCGCTCTGGAATGTCTGGAAGCTGTTCCTTAGAGGAGGGGTCCTGTCAGGGTCTGGCATCTGGTGTTCTCCCTCTCACCACCAGAGGTCGCCACTTCCTATCCTCCCGGACTCTGTTACCTTGACTCCACACACCTGTGCACACACTCACACACACACAGCTGTTGCCCATCCTGAGGGCTATTTATACGCCTTCTCCACGCCCCTCTGGGCGGATTATTAATTGTTGTTACGGGACTGATGCAAGCTCTACGTGGCCGTATTGTGTCAGAGTCCGTTTTCTGTTTTGAGCCTGTGTGTCAGAGTCTTAGCTCTGTTTGTTTTCTGTTTTGGTTTTTACTTTGTTTTCCCCTGCAGTTAATAAAAGCCTGCATTTGGACCCAGACCCCTGTTTACACGGTGTGTTCCTTTACCGCGCCGTGACACGTTGTACATGGACGCGCATGCAGTTGCCGTACTGTATTAAAGCTTTAATCAGGATAAAACCCTATATTAAAAGCTAACATAAGCAGTAGCATTTACAAATAGCAGCATATCTAAAAGTATGAGACAACAACAAACAAATAACATAGGCCTACCATTAAAAGCCATGCTTGCACAGGTTCTGCGTGATCCTCTTCAATAATATCCTCTGCTTCTCAATTCGGCTCAAACTGATAAGCGATATTAACGACGTCGTTGTTTACAATACAACCGGAGCACATGCCGCTGACGCGTTAACGCGCACTAGAGGCGGTTTAGCCAATCACAACACACTGGGCTAGCTCAGAGTCCATAGCCTATTTCTGAGGGCGGGGCTTCATAAAAACATGAAAAGATCAGCCTGTTTCTCAGAGAAGGTACAGAGCGGTGTGGAATAAAGGTAAATTATGTGAAAAATAATGTGTGTTTTTTTTTTTAAACGAAGCATTAACACATGTTAGACTGCATCCCATAAACACAGTCAAGCCTTGAAAAAAAAACTGTGAACCACCCTTTTAATTAAGTGTGTTCAGATCTATGGGGACTAAATAATATGTTCTAGAATGAGCAAAGTAGGTACGGGCCTTCTAGAATATATGTCAGTCGTCTCTGTCTAATGACCAAGACTGATGAGTTTGTCAGTATGAGATCCGTATATCCATTTGGTATGAGACTCATAGTGTTATATGAATAATATTGATAAGATTCAATAAGATTAAATAGTTAAATAGAATAATCAGATGTCTATATAAATTATACTATGAATGATCAATAATAATTGGCATTCTAATCTAAATTCAAGGTAATAATAAAATGTAGTCAGATTCGAATTTAATTTAAATTAAATTACTTTGCGCACTGAAAATACTGAATATGCAGGAAACATTCAGCCACCATTGGATACCTTCATTGGGCCAATTGGATGGACTTTGTGTAAATCTGTGTAAAAAGGAGGAATGTTTGCCCAAAAAAATAAGTTGCACATGGCACAGCACTATATCACAACATGAACTGTTTGGTCGATTAAGTCTGTGAATGCAGGTTGTTTGTGCAAAATATACATGAAATACTGAACCAGTGAACTTGAAGTCTCGTATGCAGTTTTGCATCCAAACAGAATAATGACTAAAGTGAATTGTTTCAGTCTTTTATAAGTTGTTTACAATACAACCGGAGCACATGCCGCTGCCGCGTTAACGCGCACTAGAGGCGGTTTAGCCAATCACAACACACTGGGCTAGCTCAGAGTCCATAGCCTATTTCTGAGGGCGGGGCTTCAAAAAAACATGAAAAGATCAGCCTGTTTCTCAGAGAAGGTACAGAGCGGTGTGGAATAAAGGTAAATTATGTGAAAAATAATGTGTGTTTTTTTTTTTAAACGAAGCATTAACACATGTTAGACTGCATCCCATAAACACAGTCAAGCCTTGAAAAAAAAACTGTGAACCACCCTTTTAATTAAGTGTGTTCAGATCTATGGGGACTAAATAATATGTTCTAGAATGAGCAAAGTAGGTACGGGCCTTCTAGAATATATGTCAGTCGTCTCTGTCTAATGACCAAGACTGATGAGTTTGTCAGTATGAGATCCGTATATCCATTTGGTATGAGACTCATAGTGTTATATGAATAATATTGATAAGATTCAATAAGATTAAATAGTTAAATAGAATAATCAGATGTCTATATAAATTATACTATGAATGATCAATAATAATTGGCATTCTAATCTAAATTCAAGGTAATAATAAAATGTAGTCAGATTCGAATTTAATTTAAATTAAATTACTTTGCGCACTGAAAATACTGAATATGCAGGAAACATTCAGCCACCATTGGATACCTTCATTGGGCCAATTGGATGGACTTTGTGTAAATCTGTGTAAAAAGGAGGAATGTTTGCCCAAAAAAATAAGTTGCACATGGCACAGCACTATATCACAACATGAACTGTTTGGTCGATTAAGTCTGTGAATGCAGGTTGTTTGTGCAAAATATACATGAAATACTGAACCAGTGAACTTGAAGTCTCGTATGCAGTTTTGCATCCAAACAGAATAATGACTAAAGTGAATTGTTTCAGTCTTTTATAAGAACAGATGTAGCTGATACAGAAGAGTATAATAGAAGTGTTGAGCCACAAATATTGATTTAAAGCACTGAAAATACTGAATATGCAGGAAACATTCAGCCACCATTGGATACCTTCATTGGGCCAATTGGATGGACTTTGTGTAAATCTGTGTAAAAAGGAGGAATGTTTGCCCAAAAAAAGAAGTTGCACATGGCACAGCACTATATCACAACATGAACTGTTTGGTCGATTAAGTCTGTGAATGCAGGTTGTTTGTGCAAAATATACATGAAATACTGAACCAGTGAACTTGAAGTCTCGTATGCAGTTTTGCATCCAAACAGAATAATGACTAAAGTGAATTGTTTCAGTCTTTTATAATAACAGATGTAGCTGATACAGAAGAGTATAATAGAAGTGTTGAGCCACAAATATTGATTTAAAGAGCATTAAACAGATGTGAATCTGAACACTCACCTGATACAGTCAGTGTAACAGCAGCACTGGTGTCTGATCTCTGTGAGTCTGATCTCTCTCCTCTACAGCTGTATTCACCACTATTATCAGACACAGATGTGATGGTGTAGACTCTCTCGGTGACGTGTCTGATGACAGAAGCATCTTTGAACCAGCTGTATGTCCACTGAAAGTTTCCTCCTCCCTGTATGTCACATGTGAGAGTGACTGTCTCTCCTCTGAACACACGCTGATCTGGAGTCACCGTCACTACAGGTTTTGGTCTCTCTGTATTAATGCACAAATGAATAAATATTGATAAACATCACAATATCAAGATCACTTTTCCTTATGTGAAAAAAGAGTGCTAAATATAATTTACTTTAAATTTTAAATTTTAATTTACTGCTACTCACAAATCAGGCAACCAACTAGACCTTATTTACTCACGACACTGATCATGTACTGGTTCCTCCACTGCACACCTCGGATCACTTCCTTCTCACTCTTAACCTCAACATGGTTCCTGACACAACACATACCCCTCCACATGTTCAGGTTTCATCTTCGCTTCCTTCCCATAAACTGTTAGCATCTTTTGATGCTAACAGTACTACTGATACTTTCTGCTCCACTCTTACATCTGGTTTAGACACTGTCTGCCCCTTGTCTTCCAGACCAGCCCGTACCACCCCTTCTGCCCCTTGGGTATCTGATGTTCTCCGCGAACATTGTTCTAAGCTCAGGGCTGCTGAAAGGGTTTGGCATAAATCCAAAAATCCTACTGACCTTAATGTGTATCAGTCACTCCTCTCTTCCTTATCTGCTAATGTCTCCACTGCTAAAAGAACATGCTATCATAACAAAATTAACAATTCGTCTAACTCTCGCATGGTCTTTAAAATATTTTCCTCGCTCATTTGTCCTCCTCCTCCCCCTCTTGCATCAACTCTAATAGCTGACGACTTTGCCACATTTTTCATTAATAAAATTAAAAACATCAGTGCACAATTTTCCACACCACAATCTGTGAAGCACATCTTACCAGCAGACATACACTCATTCACATCCTTATCTTCACTCTCTGAGGCAGAAGTCTCCAATCTAATCATTTCTAATCATCCTACTACTTGTCCACTTGATCTTAGTCCATCCAATCTCCTTCAAGCCATTTCTCCTGTAGTTGTACCTGCTCTCATTCACATCATTAACATATCCCTTCACACTGGTGTTTTTCCTTCAACATTTAGACAGGCTAGTATAACCTACTACTTAAGAAACCGACCCTTAACCCATCTCTTTTAGAGAACTACAGACCCTTCTTCCCTTCCATTTCCTTTCCTTTCCTTCCCTTCCCTTCCCTTTCCCTTCTCCCTTTCATTACAAAAACACTTGAACGAGCTGTGTTCAACCAAGTCTCAGCCTTTCTCACACAGAACAACCTCCTTGACAGCAACCAGTCTGGTTTCAGAAGTGGACATTCAACCGAGACTGCCTTGCTCTCTATTGTTGAAGCCCTAAGACTGGCAAGAGCGAATTCCAAATCTTCAATACTTGTTTTGCTGGATCTGTCCGCTGCTTTTGACACGGTTAACCAACAGATCCTCCTGTCAACCCTATTGGCAAAGGGCATCTCAGGAACCACACTCCAGTGGTTTGAGTCTTATCTCTCAGATAGGTCCTTCAAAGTATCTTGAAGAGTTGGGGTGTCCAAGTCGCAACATCTAACTACTGGGGTGCCTCAGGGCTCAGTTCTTGGACCACTTCTGTTCTCTGTCTACATGGCATCATTAGGTTCTGTCATTCAGAAACATTGCTTTTCATACCACTGCTATGCTGATTACACTCAACTCTACCTCTCATTCCATCCTGATGATCCGACGATAGCTGCTCACATCGCAGCTTGTCTAACAGACATTTATTGTTGGATGAAGGACCATTACCTTCAACTCAACCTTGCCAAGACAGAACTGCTTGTGGTTCCAACAAACCCATCATTTCATCACAATTTCACCATCCAGTTAGGCACATCAACCATAACTCCTTCAAAAACAGCCAGAAACCTTGGATATATGATTGATGATCAGCTTTATCAGACCACATTGCTAAAACTGTTTGGTCCTGCATATTTGCTTTATTCAACATCAAGAAGATCAGGCCACAACTCCTTGTTCAAGCTCTTGTTCTGTCCAGGCTGGACTATTGCAATGCTCTCTTGGCAGGTCTTCCAGCCAGTTCTATCAAACCTTTACAATTAATCCAGAACACGGCAGCAATATACATTTTGAATGAGCCAAAAATAATGCATGTCACACCTCTGTTTATCATTTTTGCACTGGCTACCAATAGCTGCTCGCATAAAATTCAAGGCATTGATGTTTGCTTACAAAACCACCACTGGCTCTGCACCCCTTTACCTAAATGCATTACTTCAGAATTATGTGCCCTCTAGAAGCGTGCGTTCTGCAAGTGAACGTCGCTTTATTGTGCCATCCCAAAGAAGCCCCTAGCCCGCTCTATTCTAAACCTTTTCTTTAAAAAAAAAAAAAAAAAAAAAACTTGCACTCTATTAATTAATTTGCTGCTTGTTTTCTGAAAAAAAACAACGAACACTTGCTTTCTAATCTTTTTCTATTCTATCGGTTTTCTTTTTATTTATTATATTATTTAAAAAAAAAACTTGCTACGTGTACTGCGATAAGCTAACTGAGACTTGTTATAGCACTTGTATATCATTGCTCTTTTGTTGATTTTGATTACTTCCATTGTCCTCATTTGTAAGTCGCTTTGGATAAAAGTGTCTGCTAAATGACTAAATGTAAATGTAATTTAAATGTAAATTTGTAATGTGATGAGGTAATTTGACTGACACTCACTACAGGTTTAATGTGATTCAACATTAAACATTCAACATCAACACTAAATCTTGTTAGCTACATTAAGGGTTACCTTCATCTGCAAATAATGACGGGCAGCAGCTCACTGAAATTAACTGAGAATGTCTGGAGGATTCACACGTACTGTATTGAGACTGTTGTCTTTTGTGATCATAAACAGACTAATATTCTCGGTCACTGTGCTCACAGCTGATCCAATATCTGTTACAAACTCTTAACTAAAACACAATCAGACTAGCAGCGTTATAGGTGAGACCAACTAAGAATCACAGCTCAGAGTAACTGTGTCTCCAGTGAACACTGAACTCTGAGGATTTACAGTCAGAGTCGGCTGCAGTTTATCTGTGAGTGGACAGTGATGCAGTGTTGAGTTCATTTATATGTGTTATTGGTAATTCATTCATTCATTCGTTCAATGGAAAACAATGATGTTAATTTGTTAAGGAAGGAAGGAAAGGACCTGATGTCCAAGTACTGTATGGTGTCCCATACTCAGAATTTGTGCTATGCATTTAACTCATCCAAGTGCACACACACAGCAGTGAGTAGTGAACACACACACACACACACACACACACACACACACACAGAGGGCCATTTCTAGGCATAGGCGAGCTAGGCGGTCGCCTAGGGCGCCACCAGCTGAAGGAGCGCCAATGAGCGCACGTACTGGCACTTTTAGCAGGGTTGTGATAAAGAGTGTCATGGTCACCCTGAAATATGACTGCCACCCCCACTGGATCCCCCAACATTATTGGGCTAGAGTACTGTCAATCTGACGATGCCTGTATGCCACTAGATCAGAGTGCTGTCAATTGCTGCCTGATTGTTGCATGCAAAATTTGCATTTGGAGCGCTCAACAACGCCAGATCAGTGGTGGGCTCTGTCAGTGCTTTGGCAAGGAAACACTTTTTTTTTGCCATGCAATAAAGCTAAGTTCAAAGGCCAATTTAAAATATTGGTATAGTAAATAAAGTGCACAAAATCAGTATTTTGTTTAGGCAGTATTTGTGGCACTTTT
>NW_015506093.1:145134-149889 GCF_001515645.1 Sinocyclocheilus grahami | reverse complement strand
CATTATTGGGCTAGAGTACTGTCAATCTGACGATGCCTGTATGCCACTAGATCAGAGTGCTGTCAATTGCTGCCTGATTGTTGCATGCAAAGTTTGCATTTGGAGCGCTCAACAACGCCATTAGATCAGTGGGCTCTGTCAGTGCTTTGGCAAGGTAACACTTTTTTTTGCCATGCAATAAAGCTAAGTTCAAAGGCCAATTTAAAATATTGGTACAGTAAATAAAGTGCACAAAATCAGTATTTTGTTTAGGCAGTATTTGTGGCACATTTGTCCAAATATTTGTGGCAGATTTGTCCAAAAGGTGTGCGTTTTTTGCGCCAATCCATTGTTAAAGGATAAGCGTGTCATGTAATATTCCCATATAAACTTTAACATCCAATTAAAAAATATTTGTACAGTAAAATTCGCTAATTCACAAGATCAATACATCCTTTATTAGACTGCTTTGTCGAGTTAAATGCATCCTTACGGAGGTGTCAAAATGCTGAATTAATTCATTCACTTCCAACAGCGCTTAATGGGAGCAGCGTCACAGAGGGCAGAGCGTCACATTATTTAAAGGGGATGTTAACGCGTTAACAAGTAGCAAATTATTAAGTAGCTGCATTGGTTACTTTTATACCACTGATAAAGCTTTTATATGTAGTTTGGGGTAACAGGGGTTTTATAGGTTTGACTGAAATAATAATGCAATAACTGACACTTTAAATCAATGTTTCAAGAAACAACAACAAAAATTGTTTTAACAAAAAACAGATAAAGACAAAAAAGTAGCCATTGATAATATCTAAACAATATGTATAGTATAGTATATAGTATCTAAATCAAAATATAATAAAATGAATTTATGTGTGATTTATGTGTAAATTATGTGCAATGTCTTAGCCACTAGGGATTGTTACATAGGGATACACAGGCATCTAGTGGCAACACAATGATATTACAGATACTAAATTGTGCAAAACGTTTATCTTAACAGTCAATTTACAAATAATGCATTCAGATTTGTGGAACTCAATGCACTGAATCTCCACAAATTAGTGCCATTACTATGACAACCAATTTGAATGTGACAAGCAACTGGTGTCTGAAAAGAAAACACACACACAGAGTGAACACTGAACACACACCTTTATCTCCATTAATGATTGTTGCTGTCAGTTAAAATAATTAATATTATTCAGGCTTACTACAGTACAGTAAGGCAAGGTTATTACATTAGCCTTTATACTAAAAATGTGATTTATTGTGTAGGCCAATTAGATTGCAAATGTGTATTTGTTAGTTTAAAGGTTTGTCATGAACATGTATACAATTTGCAGGCATTAGATGTGTAATTACTGATTGTTTGTTTGTTTTTATTCAGCTCTTACAGTGTTTTTTTTGTTTGTTTTTGGAAATTAAATCCTTTAGAAACATCAGTTCCTGAGAGTAAACTGCATCTGTTCAGCAGGGAATGCTACAATCACTGTAAATTGATTTAAACCCTTTAAGTTCAAAAACGAATATTTATGTTGTCAGTACATTGTGAACTTATTTCATTTGAGTCCACTGAACAAATAATATTTCTTCATGCAAAATTAACACGCAAGAGAACATCAACATATTTTAGTTCGTCCTCAAGCTAAACACAGACTTTATTCTACAGCACATTTGCAACCCACAAAACTCAACAGAAACTCTATTAAACTCCACACAACAGAACATTAATCACAGATCTTCCTCATATTCAAAAACAAAACAAATAACATGTGTTTTATTTGTAGAATAACATTTATTCTCTGGGTTCACACAACTATTTTCTTATAAGTGCAATGAACTTTCACTAATAGTTGAGTGAAATTCATTCATTTTTTTATTTTTTATTTGACTGTTAGGTTTAATGGTATTACTGCATTTGTTTCAGTATCATAAAATTAATTTACAGTATATTACTGTTAAAATCCACTTCATGGTGTGTCTTTTTATCTAAACCCCTCAGCAAAACCCTCAACGTTAAATGAACACTGCTCAGTGTGTGATTTATTAAGTGAAGATTGAACATTAGTTATGAACATCTGCTGTTAGCAATCAGAATCACTGATGGAAAGAGAAACACAATGATTACAACTGACTTCCAGTCACAGCATTAGATGAAATCAACTGAAATAAAAGAAGACATCAAATCTCTTAAGATCTCAGCAGAGGAGGATTAAACAACTCCACAAACAGCATCACTTACTAACCAGGAGCCTATACGAAGCTGGTTTATCTGATACAATCAAAGTGATAATAATTTAGTATAATTATTTTATATGATTTATTATGGAAACAATGCACTGTCTAGTCTAGTAGCATTGGTGTAAACTGGCAGGTAACACTACTACACCGGAGGCGAACAGGCCGACACGCTGCGTTTCAGCACATAGAACCCATTATAATCAACAATCTGACACTATCTATCTATCTGAAACATGCTAGCAATGTGATGATACCAGCAACTTCATACCAACACTCTACCATCCAAGCCATCCTAGCAACCACCTAGAGTACCCTAGCAGCTGCATAGCAACACCCTAGCAACCACCCTGGGTACCCTAGCAACTGCATATCAACACTTTAGCAACCACCCTGAGTACCCTTGCAACCACATAGCAATACTTTAGCAACCAACCTAAGAACCTTAACAGCCAAGTCAAGTAAAGTCAAGTCACCTTTATTTGTATTGTGCTTTATACAATACTGATTTACAGAGTCAAAATCTGTGAAAATAGTTTGTCAATAATGCAAGAAGACAATAACAAAGAGTCATTTTTCAGCTAAAGTCAGTTCATTGATGAGCAAAACTTTAGCAACCACCCTGGATACTCTAGCAACTACATAGCAACAGCCTAGCAACCACATAGCAACACTCTAGCAACCAACCCAGGTACCCTAGCAACACCTTAGCAACCATCCAGAGTATTCTTGTCTTGACCAATTATAATTAAGAAGATAATTAATATTATGATGATGATGATGATAATTATTATTATTATTATTATTATTATTATTAAGCTTTTATTTTAAATTAATATAAATATATACATATAATATGCAATATAAAAAAGCTTTAGATTCAATAGATAAAGCTTTAAACATGACTACATGTAAACTTAGATTTTTCAATATCTGTATAATTATATATATGAACAATTATGTAAACTAACTTCTCAGCTTTCACTTGCACTGATATGGCAAGTTTTCTTTAAGTTGTCCTCTTTCATGGACAGCTCTTTTTATCTTGCTGTGTAAATGTGTTTCAATTCTTCATATTCTTCAATTGTTGAATCACAGTTTCAAGGCCTGTGATTGGCTATTCATAACATAGCAAGCAGTCTTGACTTTTATTCACATATTCACATGCTTTTTGGATCTGCTAAGTTCTTGGTTTCCTCAACTTTTAATGGAAACCTCTCGTATTTCATTTAAAGTGTCTTCATTTGTGTTTCAAAGATTAACCAAAGTCTTCTGGGTTTGAAAGCACATGAGGGTGAGTAAAAACTGTGTGTAAATATAACTGCATTGCATAACTAAAACAACTACACTGCAGAGTATCTGTCCTACAAAGAAACATCTTATGTTTTTCTTCTGAACAGAATGATGATTAAAAGTTAATTGTTTCAGTCCTCTTTTAAGAACAGATGTGGCTGATACAGAAGATTTAAGAAAATATTTGAGCTTCAAAAATACAGTGCCGTTCAAAAGTTTGGGGTCAGTATTTTCTTTCTTTTAAAGAAATAAATACTTTTATTCAGCAAGAATGTGTTAAATTTATTATAAAATGATAGTAAAGCCTTATATTCTTAGAAAATATTTATATTTTGAATAAATGCTGCTCTTTTTATATTTTTCTTTAATCAAATAATCCTAACACAGTGTCTTGATTCTGACGTCACTTCCTGTTTGTTGCTGCCGTGTGGTTTGAGTTTGAGCTCCGTCAAGTTAATTCTTTGTCGTCTAATTTTTTATCTTAAAATAAATTTTATACACCATCCTTTTTCAGTTCTATAACGTGTGAATATATCCCCTATCGTATTCTACAACAAAAACAATCAGAGCGCCTTGTTATCACTAGTTCTATTTTTGACTTTCCGAGTCCGCTATTAGCATATAGCCCGCTAGCATCGCCAGCGTGGTAGCAGCTAATCTCGCTTACACTAATACTCTATTCACACACATTACCATTGTTTTACTCACTGTTACTTGCTTTAATGGCAGATGTGTGTCTACCTTTGAGTGCAGGTGAGGACACGTTCAAGCTGCATTCGGTGTGTTCAGTTGCTTTGTCACAATCTGTATTGTTAAAAGCGATATATAAATAAAGGTGACTTGAAAGGTGACTTAAAAAAAAAATTCACAGGTTCCAAAAAAATATTAAGCAGCACAACTGTTTCCAAAATTGATAATAAGTCAGCATATCAGAATGATTTCTGAATGATTTATCGAAGGATCATGTGACACTGACAAATGGAGTAATGGCTGATGAAAATTCAGCTTTGTATCACAGAAATAAATTATATTTTGAAGTATACTAGAGTCATGACCAAAAGTTTTGGCAGTGACAAAAATGTTGTGTTTTGCAAAGTTTGCTGCTTAAGCTGTTGTGGTGTTCATTCACATTGTTTCTAGATGATTGTGTAGAGTGATCAGATGCATTTTAAATAATTGCTAAAAGCTTAATTGGCCAAAAAAAAGAACTTTTCACAAAAAAAACAAAAAAAAAAAACATCA
>NW_015506093.1:123739-144682 GCF_001515645.1 Sinocyclocheilus grahami | reverse complement strand
ATCACAGTTTTTTGATCCTGACACAAAATGACCAGCTAACATTAATTGACTAATCATATCAGCAGCACATGTGAAAGTGTGAATGAGTACTAGTCAGGTGAAATCACTATCATACTAATTAGACTGTAAGAGCAGACTGATTGCTATAAAAGGAGGGAAGAAGCGCTTCCAATCATTGTGTTCTTGTTAGCAACGGTTACCTCTAAAGAAACATGTGCAGCCATCATCTCTTTGCATCAAAATGGCCTCATATACAAGGAAATTGCTACAAAGAATATTGCACCTGAAAGAGCCATTTACCGGATCATCAAGAACTTTAAGGAGAGAGGTTTGACTGCAGTGAAGAAGTCTTCAGGACGTCCCAGAGTGTCCAGCAAGCGGCAGGACCGTCTCCTCCTGAGGAGTCAGCTACGGATTTGTGCGTCCAGCAGTGCAGAGCTTGCTCAGGAATGGCAGCAGGTTGGTGTGAGAGCATCTGCACACACAATGAGGCCAAGAGTTTTGGACAACGGCCTGGTGTCAAGAAGGGCAGTTAAGAAGCCACTTCTCTCCAAGAAAGAAGGACAGACTGAAATTCTGCAGGAAGTACAAGGACTGAACAGCAGAAGACTGGTGCAAAGATATTTTCTCTGGTTAAGCTCCCTTCTGACTGTTTGGGACATCTAGAAAATCGATTTTTCGGAGAAGAAAAGGTGAACGCTACCATGAGTCCTGTGTTGTGCCAGAATAAAGAATGGTATCAAAACGTCCTGCAAGAGCGACTTTCAACGATCCATGAGCAATTTGGTGATCCGTGCATTTACCAGCATGATGGAGCACCATGTCACAAAGCAAGAGTGATAAAGAAGTGGCTCGAAGATCATTACATTGAAATTGTGGATCCGTGGCCAGGCAACTCCCCGGATCTCAATCCCATAGAGAACCTGTGGTCAGTCCTCAAAAGGCGAGTGGACAAGCAGAAGCCCACAAATTGTGATCAACTCTAAGAACTAATACGGCAAGAATGGATCGCCATCAGTCAGAATTTGGCCCAGAATCTAATATCCAGCATGCCAGAGCAAATTGCAGAGGCTATGAAGAACAAGGGTCAACACTGTAAATATTGACTCATTCTATTTTTATTTTTTTTGCCAATGAAAGCCTTTAAAACCTATGATATGCTTATCCATGTTTTTCAGTATACCATCAAAACGTGGAAAAATAATCTACAAATACTGAAGCAGCAAACTTTGCAAAACACATTTGTCACTGCTAAAATTAACAATGAGAATTTTGGCCATGACTGTGCAAAACCGCTGTTTTAAATTGTAACAATATTTCATATTACCGCTGTTTGTGTAGGGGGGGGTGCTCGGGGGGGGGTGCTCGTCTTTGTCACCCATGATTAGTTTGCATCCCTGGGTACTGTGTGTTGCTGCCAGTGGGGAGCCCACAAATCAATATAAATAAATATCATTACATTATTTATTTAGCATTTCTACGTTAAATTAGTTGAGTTAACATAATTAGTTGTCAACTAATAAAACTAGTAAAGCTGATAAAAACATACCTCAGGTCAACAATGAACCAAGAGGCTGTCAGCAGCTGGCACTAATTTCAATTGAACGGAACATATGAAGGTCTTTGGATATGAAGGACATAGTGACAGCATTTGCTGTAGCTAAGGCTCGTAAGCACCATTTTTAAGGTGACAATCTGTTACTTTGAATATGAAGATTGTACTGTATTTTCAAGATTGTATTGTATCTTCTGCCATAAAGATTGAAATTTATGTTCTATTAAATGTGTTTTAACCACTTTTTGTATGTTGTATAAATATATATATATATATAGGTAACAAAGATATATTAACAAAATAATCTTTTAGAATGGCCTCATCTATTAATTTTGCCTGGGGCCCCCACTTCATCTTGGTTCGCCTCTGTAAACACGTACTTATTGAGACTGTTGTCTTTTGTGATCATAAACAGATTAATATTCTCGGTCACTGTGCTCACAGCTGATCCAATATCTGTTACAAACTCTTAACTAGAACACAATCAGACTAGCAGCGTTATAGGTGAGACCAACTAAGATCAGGTTTACCTGTTATCTACTCAACCTGTTTGTGTTGGAATGATGTGAGGAGAAGATGAACACACTCACCTGATACTGTCAGTGTGACTCCATCACTCATCTGTGAGTACTGCGGGTCTCTTGACTGAACTCCTCCACAGCTGTACACACCTCCATAAGACCAATACACTGATGGGATTTTATAGATCTGTTTATGTCTTGTGTCGTAAACTTCTTGTTTTTCTTTATACCAGCTGTACTGCCAGTCACCTGTCTCCTGTATGTCACATGTGAGAGTGACCGTCTCTCCTCTGAACACATTTTCATCAGGATGAACATGAACTACAGGTTTGGGTCTCACTGTGAAATGACCAAACAATATATTTTAGATGATTTGTGAAACCTTAATGTTTTTTTTTTTTCTAATTTGACATTCAGCGTTAGTGACTGTGCATTGTTAATGTATGACAGCAACTGTCATGTTTATAACAAACACATCAAGTTGTCTTCCATTGAAAAAAGTATAGAAAGTAAAAGAGCGCTGACCTCTTACTGTTATCTCAACTGCACTACTGTACTCGCTGTAGTATTCTCCTCGTTGTGCTCTGCACCAGTATCTTCCTCCAGCAGAGACGCTCACATACTTGATTATTTTAGTTGCATCACCCATGGATTCAGGGTCTGAGTCTTTTTTCCAGTGAATTGTCCATCCAGTTGACTGTCTCACATCACAGCTCAGAGTAACTGTGTCTCCAGTGAACGCTGAACTCTGAGGATTTACAGTCAGAGTCGGCTGCAGTTTATCTGTGAGTGGACAGTGATGCAGTGTTGAGTTCATTTATATGTGTTATTGGTAATTCATTCATTCATTCATTCATTCAATGGAAAACAATGATGTTATTTGTTAAGGAAGGAAGGAAAGGACCTGATGTGTGGTGAAGTACTGTATGGTGTCCCATACTCAGAATTTGTGCTATGCATTTAACTCATCCAAGTGCACACACACAGCAGTGAGTAGTGAACACACACACACACACACACACACACTTGTCTGGTCACACTGTAAAAAATAAGCGTAATTTTAACTGTAACATTTCATAAAAACGCTACAGAAAAAAACTGTTAATAGGTTAACAGTAAGTTCCCGTACTATATACAGGGAAAAACAGTAAAATATCTAACTAGACATTTTACAGTAAAATGCTGTTAATTTTACAGTTTTTAGAAGTAAAAATAACAAATCAATGTATAATTTACAGTCAAAAACTGTAAACTGATATTACCAGAATTCCCTGCATGACACTCCACATTTGAAAGTATTTTGTTTAAATAATCATGCTTTTTTAATAGTTTTTGTTATTAGTTATGTATATTTGGGCTTTATGTTACATGTTCTGTTGTTTAATGAAAGTTTAATGCATTATTTAAGTATCATGTGTGTTACCATGATGGTGTTATGTGTTTGCATGAATGACTCTGTGCACCTTCTATATATTAGTATATACTTCTGCTTGTGGCGAAGCTACTTGTGATGAGCTTTGATTCTTCATGTGGCTTTCTCTTTTACCACCTGCATTATTATGGTGGTTGTCAGTATGTTAAAGGTACAAAACAGATTTTAATAGCAGTGTGCATTGTTGAATTTACTGGTTTACATTCAAATTTTCTTGTTTGTAAATTACAGTTTTATATTGTAAAATTTACGTTTTTTGGCCGTAAATGTGTTAATAGTTTTTCTGTATTTTTTACAAAATTATTCTGGCAACCACAGCTGCCAAAATTATTTTGTAAAAACTACAGATTTTTTTTTTACAGTGCAGCTATACTTGTGGGGACTCTCCATATGTATAATTGTTTTTCTACTGTACAGACCGTCTATTCTATTGCCCTACACCGACCCTACCCCTAAACCTACCCCTCACAGGAAACTTTGTGCATTTTTAGATTTTCAAAAAAATTAATTATGTGTGATTTATTAGCTTGTTTACCCATGGGGATCTCAATTTAGGTCCCCACCGTGACACGAGTCACCATGAGTCTGTGTGTATTCAGGTTTAAGTCCCCACCAGAATAGAAAAACAGGTATACACACACACACACACACACACACACACACACAGAGTGAACACTGAACACACACCTTTATCTCCATTAATGATTGTTACTGTCAGTTAAAATAATTCATATTATTCAGGCTTACTACAGTATAGTAAGGCAAGGTTATTACATTAGCCTTTATACTAAAAATGTGATTTATTTTGTAGGCCAATTAGATTGCAAATGTGTATTTGTTAGCTTATAGGTTTGTCATGAACATGTATACAATTTGCAGGCATTAGATGTGTAATGACTAATTGTTTGTTTGTTTTTATTCAGCTCTTACAGTTTTTTTTTTGGAAATTAAATCCTTTATAAACATCAGTTCCTGAGAGTAAACTGCATCTGTTCAGCAGGGAATGCTACAATCACTGTAAATTGATTCAAACCATTTAAGTTCAAAAACTAATATTTATGTTGTCAGTACATTGTGAACTGAACAAATAATATTTCTTCATGCAAAATTAACACGCCGGTGTTACGGAAGAGGCTTGACACAACAGGTTAGTGTATATACAAGTGTTTATTTCGCAGGGAATTCTGGGCGTACTCGGCCCAGCCCAGGAACTGGTTCCAGGAATCCTGGTGGCCATGGCAGAAGGTTCTTAAGAATCGCCCCACCTCCTGAATCTTCCTCTCCGTCTGACCATTCGATTGGGGATGGTATCCGGACGAGAGGCTTACGGTCACACCTAGGAGGTTAAAGGCATTCCATACCTTGGAGATAAACTGGTGTCCCCGGTCGGAGACAATGTCTTCAGGAAGTCCATGGTATCGGAAGACGTGATTGAATAGCAGCTCAGCAGTTTCTAGGGCCGTGGGGAGACTAGCAGGGAGATAATAAAAGCAATTTTAGAGGTGTCGGTGGGGTATGAATGTGGTTGCATTTTAAAGGTGAGATTGCACTGGAGGAGAAATCCGTTGCACTCCTCCGCCGAACCAGAGTAGGGCGCCGGTCGGGCCATGGGACTAGCGATGGTGGTAGGCGAAGAAATGCTGGTTGGGATGGAAGAGGTGATGGGTGGTGATGGCGGCGGTGCCGGTGGATCTCGTAGCACTCGCTGTAGCGAGTCTATGAGCTCCTGGAAAGGATCGGGGTAACTCATCTGTGCCGTCAGTGTCGGTCCGGTCTTCTGTTACGGAAGAGGCTTGACACAACAGGTTAGTGTATACACAAGTGTTTATTGTTGGTCACAGTGAGTACTGGTGTAGTCCGGAGGAAGTGAGGGTGAGGGAAAGGTCCGTGAAGTAATGCACGAAGTATTCAAAGGTAATCAGTAGCAAAGTCAGTGAGTCCTCTACGTATGAACGAGACCGGACAGTGAGGGTGTCTGAGGTGTGTGCTTTTATGCAGGCTGGTAATGAGGTGCTTGATTGGTGACAGGTGCGGGTGCTTAGAACTCAGGTGAGAGGGATTGTTGTGATTGGGTGGTGGCAGAGCCTGGTCGATCTGTTACAGCAGGAGAACATCAACATGTTTTAGTCCGTCCTCAAGCTAAACACAGACTTTATTCTACAGCACATTTGCAACCCACAAAACTCAACAGAAACTATATTAAACCCCACACAACAGAACATTAATCACAGATCTTCCTCATATTCAAAAACAAAACAAACAACAACAAACAAGCAGACGCTAAATCATTTTAACATTTATTCTCTGAGTTTACACAACTATTTTCTTATAAGTGCAATGAACTTTCACTAATAGTTGAGTGAAATTCATTAATTTCATATTTTTTTATTTGACTTAGGTTTATTGATATTACTGCATTTTTTTTCAGCTGCATTTTGAAAGTGCTGGCTTATGCTGAACGCAAATTCAGTAAGATTGTTATTCACGTTGGCGCTAATGATGTTCGACTTCGCCAGTCGGAGATCACTAAAAATAACTTTAAGAGGTGTGTGAACTTGCATGTAGGATGTCTGACACTGTAATATGCTCTGGTCCTCTCCCTGCTTACCGTGGCGATGAGATACATAGCAAACTGTCATCACTCAATGGCTGGATGTCTAAGTGGTGCTCGCAGAATAAAATTTATTTCATAGACAATTGGCCGAGTTTTTGGGGTACACCTGACCTGTTGAAAAGAGATGGTCTTCATCCCTACTGGGGTGGTGCCGCTCTTCTCTCTAGAAATATGGCACATAGTCTTAGAGTTTGCACTTGACTAACTGGGGCTCAGGTCAGGAAGCAGACATACTGGCTAAACCGACTGTCTTTTAGCCGCCACATGTCACAGAAGTCAGTTAATTCTCAGCCCATAGAGACTCTTTCACCTAGATATCATACTATAAAGACTGTGTCTGTTCCCTGAACTAGCAAATACAAAAAAGCGTCCAAAACAATTTAAGGGTAACAATTTAATTGATGATAAACAAAAAACAAATATAATACAGATAAACAAATGATAAAGCTTGGCTTAATGAATATTAGATTTAGACACTTTTTCTAAATGATATGATCACAGATCATAACTTAGATGTGCTCTGTTTGACAGAAACCTGGCTAAAACCAGATGATTACTTTATTTTAAATGAGTCCACCGCCCAAGATTACTGTTAAAAACATGAGCTGCATCCAAAAAGTAAAGAGGGAGGTGTTGCTACAATTTATATTCATATTTTCAGTATTTCTCAGAGGTCTGATTTCAAGTATAAATAGTTTTAAGTAATAGTTCTTCATATAACATTACCCAGAGAAACACGTGTCAATGATAAATCCCGTGATGTTTGTACTGGCTACTGTATACAGGCCACCAGGGCACCATACAGACTTAATTGTTGCTGATTTTAATATCCATGTTGATAATGAAAAAGATGCATTGGGATCAGCATTTATAGACATTCTGAATGTCGTTGGGGTTAGACAACACGTGTCAGGGCCTACTCATTGTCGTAATCATACTTTAGATTTAATACTGTCACATGGAATTGATTTTAATGGCATTGAAATTCTGCAGCAGAGTGATGATATCTCGGATCATTATCTAGTCTCATGTATACTCCACATAGCTAAAGCTGCAAATTCAACTCATTGTTACAAATATGGTAGAACCATCACTTCTACCACAAAAAGCTGCTTTGTAAATAATTTTCCTGACTTGTCTCAATTCCTCAGCAAATCCAATAGCTCAGACAAACTTGATGGTGTAACAGAAACTATTGACTCTCTCTTGTCTAGCACTTTAGATACGGTTGGCCCTTTACGCTTAAAGAAGAATAAGGAAAACCGTCTCACACCGTGGTATAATGAGCACACTCGTACCTTAAAGAGAGCAGTCCGGAGAATAGAGCGCAGCTGGAAGAAAGCAAAACTAGAGGTATTTTTTATTGCATGGCGGGGGAGTACTGCTACTTATAGAAAAGCTCTAAAAACTGCTAGATCTACTTACTTCTCATCTCTCTTAGAAGATAAAAAACACAACCCCAGGCATTTATTCAATACAGTGGCTAAATTAATACAAAATAAAGCATCAACAGCACAGCAATAATGAGTTTATGAACTTTTTACTTCCAAGATCAATACTATTAAAGATAACATTCTAATTACAGACCGATCTACTAGAAATACTAGAAAAGCCAGTATCCTCTCAGCTATGTTCCTTCTTAGAGAGAAATGGTATCTGTGAGGATTTCCAGTCAGGATTTAGACCGTATCATAGTACTGAGACTGCTCTCATTAGAGTTACAAATGACCTGCTCTTATAATCCAATCGTGGTTGTATTTATCTTTTAGTGCTACTGGATCTTAGCACTGTGTTTGACACTATCGACCACAACATTCTTTTGAGTAGACTACAAAATTATGTTGGCATTAGTGGAATTGCTAGATATCATACCGATCACAAGTACAGTATGGAGTACCACAAGGCTCAGTTCTAGGACCGCTGCTTTCACCCTTTACATGTTACCCTTGGGAGATATCATCAAGAAACTTGATGTTAGTGGTCACTGTTATGCTGATGACACTCAACTCTATATTTTGTCATGGCCCGATGAAACATACAAATTCACAAAACTAACGGAATGCATAGTCGATATAAAAAAACTGGATGACTAGTAATTTCCTGCTGCTAAATTCTGAAAAAACAGAGGTTTTAATTATTGGACCAAAAACCTCTGCATGTAATAACCTAAAACACTGGCTGCTCTGTTAGTTCTTCATCATCAGTTAGGAACCTAGGTGTGCTATCTGATAGCAATCTTTCCTTTGAAAACCATGTTTCTAGCATTTTTAAAACCAAATCTAAATTACGACCTATGCTCTCAATGTCAAATACAGAAACGTTAATTCATGCTTTCATGACCTCAAGGTTAGATCATTGTAATGATTTATTGGGTGGTTGCTCTGTGCGCTTAATAAACAAACTCCAGCTCATCCAAAATGCAGCAGCTAAAGTTCTTACTAGAACCAGGAAGTATGACCATAGTAGCCTGGTTCCTTCAACTCTGCACCGGCTCCCTATTGAACAATGAATACATTTTAAAATCTTGCTAATTACTTATAAAGCCCTGAATGGTTTAGCTCCTCAATACTTGAGCGAGCTTGTATTGCATTATTGTCCTTCACGTCCACTGCAATCTCAAAACTCTGGCCATTTGATAATACCTAGAATATCAAACTCAACTGCGGGTGGCAGATCCTTTTCCTATTTAGCGCCCAAAATCTGGAACAATCTACCTAGCATTGTCAATTTAAATCTAGATTAAAGACCCATCTCTTTAACCTGGCATACACAAAAAACACTATCGCATTTCTATAATAATAAACAAGGATCCAGCAGCTGTTCAAGTGGACACTGGCCAGGTATGGACACCGGAATAATTTTATAAGCCCATCAACAAGGCACGTAAACATTGGAGAACTGTATTCGAGATTTACTGGACATTATTTTGATAGAGTATTTTTTTGTGATGGCGTTCATCGCTTATGCGCGAGGGTCCGTGTTTATCACTCAGCCAGTTTTTGGATTATGCTTTGTTGACTGTTGGCTCTCTATTCACTGTGGGTGTCGCGGAGGAGGAACGAGACATTGAATCCGGGCCAGCAATGGCATGAGGTTTTGTCAGTCACAAGCTCAGGGACATTCAAGTATACTGATTGCAAAATGGCAGAGACTACAATGCTCCGTCATGTCACTGCTGCCCTTCATGAGTCAAATCAAGTCATCGCTGATCATTCTGAGTCAAGTCAAGTCATCACTGATCGTCATGAGGCAAGTCAAGTCACAGTTGATCTTCTTAAGTCAAGTCAAGTCACAGTTGATCTTCTTAAGTCAAGTCAAGTCACATTTGATCTTCATGAGCCAAGTCAAGTCACAACTGATCTTCATGAGTCAAGTCACAGTCAATCGTCATGAGTCAAGTCTAGTCACAGCTGATCTTCATGAGGCAAGTCAAGTCAAAGTTGATCGTCATGAGTCAAGTCACAGCTGATCTTCCTGAGTCAAGTCAAGTCACAGCTGATCTTCATGAGTCAAGTCATAACAAGTCACAGCTTCCATTCATGAGTCATGTAAAATCTCAGCTGATCTGCCAGAGCCTTGTCACGTCACAGCTGATCTCCCAGAGTCCGGTTACTTCCTGTCTGCTGCACCCACAAGTCCGAGGTCAGTTCGTCTGTACTCCCGACTGGTATCTTGTGTGGAGGATCCACCGCTGGTGTCAGCAGTCACAGCTGGTATCCCCAAACCCACTCACTTTGGCCTTCCTGTTCCTGAACTGATTCCCCTGTCTGAAGCCCTTCCCTTGATGGGGATCGCTTTATGGTGTGTTTGAGCTGCATACACCACCGCAGAACGAGGCACTCGCTTCAGCTCCTTGCGTGGTGGTGGCGCCCAGCAATGCACTCTCAGCCTGTCATGTTGCGGTCGAAGAGACAGTTACTGTACTCTCCCTGTTTCCTGATGTTACTGCTGTGAACCTCCAGATGTGTCAGTGGTATCCATTTATGAACTCTCTGCCTGCCCAGCCACGGCCAAGGAGGCCGTTTATTAACTCTCTGACTGTCCTGTTACGATCAAGGAGGCCGCTTATGAGTTCTCTGCCTGTCCTGTCACGGCTATGGAGGCCGCCTGTGTTTGTCCTGTCGTGGTCATAGGGACCGTTGTTGAACTCCATACCTGTCCTGTTACGGAGAATGTTAATGAACTCTCCCTGTTTCCTGTTGGTACTGCTGGAGAACCTCCAGAGGTGGCGGCATCTGCTGCAGAACCTCCAGAGGTGTCAGTGGTACCCACTTATGAACATTTGTCCTGCTCTGAACCTGTCAAGGCCTTTCCTGAACTCACTGTTTGCCCTGCCATGACCAGTAAGGCCAACCATGAGCTCTCAAATTACTCTGTCATTTCCAAGGAAGCTGTTTCTGAGCTCTTTGCCTGTCCCGTTATGGCTAGCCAGGACATTTCTGAACTCTTAATTTGTCCTGTCCTGTGTTAGTTTCGTTGACGAATAATTTTCGTCATAATTCTCGTCAACGACATTTATTTCACTGATGACAACGAGACAGTAACGAACTAAAACTCTTTTTGAATGACAAAAAGTATGACGAATATTTATTGACATTTTAGTCAACGAATAAAAATGAGAAGAAAATGTTAGGGAGGGACGATTTGGAAAGAGATTCATTCAGAACGAATCTGCTGCGTGGTTCGGAGGTTAGATGTGTACTTATGAACCGGCGGGACATAAGCTAACATACACTTGCTGCATGTCGCATAAAACAAAAAAAAAAAGTCAATATGTGGGAGTAAGAGAAGAGCAGACATATGGATACATCTGACGACGCAAGAGAGAACTAATTTCGGTACGGTTTTCTGAGCGCAGACACTGAAGCATACACACGCAGGAAGCGCGTCTCACAGCGCGCGAGTACTCTTTTGTGTCGGATGAATGGAGAATGTATTTCAACAAAATGATGTTGAATCGTCCGTTTTGACAAGCATTCACATAAACACCCTTGATTACGTCTTAAGTGAATGTAAACAGTAGGGAGAACATGTATCAGTACATTGCATCCATTGCAGCTGTGCATTCGGTTTTAAAGGGACAGCAGCCTAATTTACGTGCAATTGTCCGAGTCATTTCAATTCAAAATTCAATCAATTCAAGCAACAAAAGAAAGACAGAAAATCATTCACTGCTCTTGACTGAAAAACATTAGTAGCCCTAAAGATTAATCTAAATTCATTTATATAAATAAATATGTCTGCTTGAAAGAATGAAGAATATGGTAAACAAGTTGCTATAAAGAATGCATAATTAGCCTATATAACCATTGGCACTTCATTAAAAAGAAGACCATGTTCTTGTTCTTTATGAGAAGTGGTTTTATTTAATTTGAACATAAAGGCATGTTGTGTGTCACCGCAGTTAAATCGGTGTCTATCATGATAAAACCTTAATATCAAACCTATATAATGAGATTGGAAATTTTAGAAATTAATAAATAAATGTACTGTATCTAAACCCATTAGATTTTAGCTGACTAAATTTACTGTAGATTTAGTCGACTAAAATCGTATGATATTTAGTTGACTAAAACTAGATTAAAACTAAAAACAATTCAGATGACTAAAATATGACTAAAACTAAATTGCATTTTAGTCAAAAGGCTATGACTAAAACTAAATCAAAATTTGCAGTCAAAATTAACAAGACAAGACACAAGTTCATGGATGAACTCCGTGGTAGGCTCAGGTCAGAACGAGAGTTCAGGGGCAGCCTTGAACTCTCGTTCTGACCTGAGCCTACCACGGAGGTCATCCATGAACTTGTGTCTTGTCTCGACCAAGCTGTAAAGGCCATTCGGGAACTCTCAACCCTGCTTGTCGCGGCCACTAAGGTCGTAAATGAACTTACTGTATGTGCTGTTAACCCTGTCATTGCCAGAGAGGCCACAGGTGAACTATCTGATTGTTCAGTTCCCACTAATGAATCTGAGTGTGAAGTGTCAGGCCGGTTAGCCATAATCAATACTCTTGACTTTGAATTATCTGTGGGCCCCATTTCAAGTAATATGTCTAATTAACTTTCTGTCAGTCCCGTTTCTGTCAATGAGTCTGATTTTGAACAATCTGTCTGTCTAGTTCCTACGAAGGAGTCTAATTGACCATATGCACGGAGCTCTATTTAGAACTTACGGATAAAGATAAGCCAGCTCATAATCTTCCGGTGAAGCTCTTTTTATATATGTGCTATACTCTCACAGAAACCTCTCCTGCCTCATGTCAGAAACTGAGAAACAAAATAATTGCAACACCATAAATAACGATTGCGGTATTAACATACTGTTTTATGTTATTAAAGAACATATACATTTATATGCAGAGTCTGGTAATCCCAGAAAAGTATGCTACCCAGACACGTAACTGTACATTAAAATGCTGACAAATAAACACTATCGTAACTGTTTAGGCAGTTAGTCTAATCTCTTAAATGACATCGTAATGGTATTCTCGATAATCAATATCTTACCTTGATAGCCATGAATACATTTTTAAAATCTTATAACATTTTAAAGCCGTTATTATTTAAATTCTCATCAGTAAAATTCACTTTATTAAAGGTTCACTTTTCATTCATGTTTTAGGCTTCTCCTTATTTTAATATCTTTGACATTCATCAATTAGTGATGAAAAAAATTGCCGCGCTGGTGGAAACAACACGAGAATGTGCTGCCGCGACTGTCAAGAGTGGCTCGACGGTGTTTAGTGTCCTGCAGCAGCAGCAGCGAGCGTGCCGTTCAAATGCACGCAATAGGCTTAAGCTTGCCGCAAATCACCGGGAAAAGTTAAGTAGTAATTTAAAGCTTTCTATAGATATATTTATCATGTC
Organism: Sinocyclocheilus grahami; assembly: GCF_001515645.1. Classification (NCBI taxonomy): domain Eukaryota; kingdom Metazoa; phylum Chordata; class Actinopteri; order Cypriniformes; family Cyprinidae; genus Sinocyclocheilus; species Sinocyclocheilus grahami. The sequence continues at coordinate 131,692 of NW_015506093.1, read as the reverse complement.
TCTGAGGCGTGAATTCGCTGAATTTCAGTTCATTTTTGTGAAGTGCTTCTTTTCAAGACCGAAACGGCAGTGTAAAGCACAATTTTGTTGATATTGTGAGTGCACACAAAAAAAGTAGACACTTAGCAGTTCCGAATCATGTATTACTCTTTATGAGCAAAAATGACGCATAGGCTATTTAAAGTTGTTTCCACTGAAAAAAATGCAAGTGATCTCGCTGGCGACTTCATGTACTTCAAAGCACGCTTTAGCTTCCACTCTCCACACAAACTATTGGATATGCGTCTAACAGCGCACATTTATCTAGGTTTAACGTTTAAACATTGTTATTTGAACTGTTTTATATCTATAGATTTTATTTTAGGCAAGTCGTGATGATTTGAGAAGGCTAAACTGATCAAACATTCTATATGACCTATAACAGTCTATGATCAGCTCACTGTCTGCCACTGGGTGCTTGGTCGTTACTTTAAAAAACTAAAACTTATTTAACGAACAAAAATGCTCCAAACGTTTTCCTAAATTAACTTAATAAAAAACGAACGAAATATAGCCTAATCACTTAGCCCTTGGGCTCATTGGCTGCAGCTGCCATTTCAACTCCCTGTTTTTTTCATGTCTTGCTTTTTGATTTATAATAAAATCAATATTACAACAAATTTTAGTCACAAAGTCACTTGTCATTTAAAATAAATAAATAAATAAGGCCAGAAAACCGCCTATAATGCTGGATTATTTAAATACCTACATAGTTAAATACAAATTAAATAAGTATATAATTAAATAGTGCATTCAATATTTTGAAATATTAAAATTTAATAATTTAACTACATCGTTTAAGTTTTATCCAACACAGACTTGTTGCTGCTGTAGTTTTGTTAGTCTGAATTTAGTCTCAATCACTTAATGCACAGCTCTATTTTGACGTCGGCTGGTCAGATGATTCATTCCGTTGCCACTGTCAATCATAGCAATGACTCGCGGCATGATTTAACGGATTCACTCGCGTAAATTTAACATTCGTGTTTGTCATTCCTGAAACGGTATATTTGGACATTTGGTTCTCTTAGACAAACAAAACTTTTCTCCAAATTGTGAATGGATTATGTAATGAAAGGACGCTCCCTTAAGGCACAGTACAGTTAACCGTTAAGCTGGCTTATCTAAAACCAGGAAGTAATCGTGCATATGGTCAATTCTGAACTATTTGTCTCTTCAGTTTAAAACACTGAGCTTGAGTGGGAACAGTTTGTCTATCCTATTCCAGTCAATGGACCCGACTATGAACTGTCTTGTCTGTCTAGTTTCAGTCAGTGAGCCTTTTGATAAACTGTCTGCCCGTTCAGTTGTCACTTGTGTCTCAGTTTTCCCCAGGTCCCAGTCTCTGCCATGGGTTCCTGATCCATCTGCTCCGCCGTGGTGGTCTTCTGCTCCGCCGTAATGGTCTTCTGCTCCGTCTGCTCTGTACTGGTGGACGCCTGCTCCGCCGTGGTGGTCCTCTGCTCCGCCCTGGTGGGCTTCTGCTCCGTCTGCTCCACCCTTGTGGTCTTCTACTCTGTCTGCTCCGCTGGCTTCGCCCTGGCTACCTGCTTCGCCAGTTCCGCCATGGTTCCCTGCTCCGCCCTGGCTTCCTGCTTCGCCGGCATCACCCTGGTTCTCTGCTCCACCCTGGTTCCCTGTTCCGCCCTGGCTTTCTGCTTCGCTGTTTCCACCTGGGTGCCCTGCTCTGCCGGCTCTGCCTAAAACTGACGCTAAACTGCCGAGTATTGTTTAGCGTTTATCACTCACCCAGCGATAGCTACTCTAAGGAGCCAGTTCTTGTTTTCCTAATTTAGTCATAGTCTCGCCTTGCCTGCTTTCCTGTGTTCAGATTCTTGCCTGTGTTTTCGGATTACCCTTTTGTCTTGCTGGTTCGGACTCTGTTTGCCCCTGCCTGGACTATTGCTGTTAACCTGTATTATCTCTTGCCTTGCCCTTTTGGATTACGTTCACCGTCGAATGACCCTTGCCTGTTTCTTGGACTATCTGGTGTCTTGTCCATACCATACCCGTTTGCTGGTGTTCGACCCTGCCTGTGTTTTGACCATGTTTAACCCAGATTCAGTCCATATCTAGACCAGATGGTGGATCAGAATCTAGAGACGACCTCTACAGCCCTGAATGTCAGCAGACACCATGATGACTAGATGCGCCCCAAAGACAGATCCCTTGCGAAGACCTCGTCACCTCCACGACCATCGGCAAAAGACCACAGGAACCAGACAAGACCTCAGTACCTGTGTTGCAGCCTGGAATTAAACCACGCCATGCTGGTTTCGTCTGGCCAGAGGAGAACTGCCCCCCGACTGAGCCTGGTTTCTCCCAATATTTTTTTCTCTATTCTGTCACCAATTTAGTTTTGGTTCATTGCCACTGTCACCTTTTGCCTTGCTTGGCAAAAGCAAGCCAAGACAACTATTCGAGTGCAGACATACAATATGCACACCCTCAAGTTCAGGGGCAATTGTGGCTCCACTAGACACTCCACACGTGTCCTTGACTGCCCTGCACGGCGACAAACATGTCGACGCTGTCAAAAGCTGAACCACTTTGCAAAATGGTGTCGTCTACTTCAGTTCAAACTCCTACACAATGAAACCCACGTGCTAACGCTTCAACCCCTGCCGTTATTCATTCAATAAAAACCAATTCAGCAGGTTTTTCTACGTGCTGTTAATAAAGCGGATTCTTGTATTCCTCTGCTCCTGAACACAGGGGCTAAAGTCTCGCCACTTAATATGCCCACTTACGAACATTTCCAGCCACACTTGCCCCTCCAGCCACCTTTTCTGAATCTAATTGGATATGGAAGTTCTGCAATCAATGTTATTGGTCTTATGCAAGAGCCTGTCCAGTATGGCAACGAGGCCCTGCCAAACTTCCCATTTCACATCACAAACCATGGCAGCAATATCCTTGGATTGGACCTGTTTATGAGTCTGGACTTTTCTCTGCACAGTTCTTCATGCCCTCTAATCCCAACATAGCATCCAGTGATTCTGCAAGCGACAACACTACCACCATCTTCAGCATCGCAAGGCAGGCCTACCAGATCGCACACTTGGCCTGCTCGCTTTCAGGACTACTTAACGTCCTTTCACACTTCACCGGGAGGGGAGGGGAAATGTTGCATGTTTAGTTAGACTTATAATCTGATGTTTCATTAAAGTAATGTGTTTGTTACATTAATAAGATGTAAAGAACGCCAGTCACTTTAACAGTTAAGAATGAGTAATGACTTGACGCTAGAATGTTTTCACGCAGTTCAGTGATGAGAGGGAAGTTGACGAGAACAATAAAAAATAGTCATCTTTACAGACAGAACAGTGACCTTATGGGTTCATTATATTTTATGTACCATGTTTGATGCTAAATTAAATCTATTAAAACGTTTGGTTAATCTATAAATGATACACACTGTTGCCATACATGATACTGTCATGATTATGGTCTTGTGTTTCCCTGTTTTGTGTTTAAGGACTTTTATGTTGAAGCGCTTTTCTGTTCCCATTGTTTTTGTGTTCACTTCCGGTGTTTAGTTCCTGTTTCCCTTGTTGCCTTGCCTTCCTTGTTTGTTTCCATAGTTACCTTCCTCTGTTACCATGGTTACTCATTGTTTACACATTTCCCTTCTTGTCTATCCACCTTTTTCTTCAACGCGGAAGTAAGCCTATGGGTGAGACTTTCGGTTCATTAGCCGCTATAGGTAAATAACGAGGAGAATAACAACGTGCAGTAAACGGTAAAACTGTTTGCACTACAAACCAGTGTGTTCATAATTAAGATAATACATTAAAATAATATGATAAGACACACCAACTTTCAATATCAAGCAGCAAAACGAACTGTTTTGCTCAGCTAAAAATAGCTGGACGGAGTGGACGCAGATGAGACCGGAAGCCAAACCCATAGAATTTACAAATGGCCGCGCCCATTTTTATGACAAGAAAAAGGTGGATATGATCCCCAGTGTTTCTCTTCTTTATTGTCTGGTATGGATGTATGGTGTCCATTTGTTTCAGCTCTTGAATTTGGTTTATCTTTTGTTCACTGCTGGATTTACTTTTGTTGTCTTGTTTAAATAAGCTTTGAACTGCACTTGGTTCCAACATTCTGTTTTACTGAAACAGCCACGTTACAAAAACACCAGACCATTGATAGATCTAGTCGTATTAATTCAGCTTCACCAAGAAACTCATTCACTCGAGGACCATCAAAGACTTTCTGGACGTTTCTTATCTAACTGACCTGCCTGACTTTCCTCGCATTGATTTTCTTCTGCCATGGAATCAACAACCCGTTACAATTTACACTCATCTGTGATGATCCTCGAGGATCACTGAGTGAGTTTCTAGAATTACACTCTTACAACCTTTGTGTGACACTGATGTTAAAGAGGAGAGATGTGGAGAGGAGAGCGATGGGCTCTCCTCCATCTGATTCACTACAGGTTTAATATGATTCAACATTAGATCATCTGAAACAATCATGACACTTACTGTGAACAAGTGTGTTATTGTTTGTTCTTTTTAATTTAACAGTGTTTTACATGTTATGCTGAGAGCTTCAGGGGCTTATAGATTCATTGTCACAACTGGATATTATTCTCATGTAGTAGAGAGAGTTTAGGAAGTTGATGATATTCAACTCACCCGTCACATTGAGAGAAACAGAGTTTGATTGTGATGAGAGTGATCTTCCATCTATGTGTCCTCTACACCAGTACTGATCCTGATCAGACTCAGTAGCTCCTCTGATAGTGAGAGTGTTTCTGTTTACAGTGTAACGCTCAGACGTCTGTGACACTTGAATATGTGTGTTTGCTTTAAACCACTCATATGTCCAGTCTCTGTCAGAATCAATCACACACGTCAGATTGACTGTCTCTCCAGTGAATACTGTATTGTCTGGTGTCTAAAACGGCAATGCCCTCAACAAATTTCTTTCTCATGCCAAACTAATGCAAATAGTAAGCATTAGAAACTGTGATTGTGCACAGCAAAATCAACTGCAGTTGAGTCAGCAGCATCAGAAAAAAAAGTTTCATTATTGTCACATTTGAACATTTTGAGAATGAAGGACAAACACAAAGGATGACCTGCCCCTATCCAGCCTACATAGATAACCCCTCAACCATATGCTCCAGATACACCCGCTGTCAATATGTTCTGTTCCACCACAGACATCACTGACACACACATTGATTGGGCAGATTTTTCATGTAGACTGTGACAAATCAATAGTCACACTTGCTGAGTTTGCAAGCAACTATCCGTCAATACCACTAACCTGCTTCTTCCAATTTAAACAACCAAAAACAGCATAAATAAGACAAAAGTTTTATTTATGAGCAGACATGTTTTCTATTTGTACACAAAGAACAGATAGCTTGTTCTGGTTTGCCAGAAGGTTGCTAATTCAGAACCATGGATAGTGCAATGTTGGGTCACAACCCTGTTCCCTCCAAGCCTGCCGCACGAGTTCTGAAAAGTGAAGCCAATGTGTTTTGATCGTCCCCAGGTGACTGGATGCAGTATAGGTCATAAACCCTACCCTCGCCATGTAATGTAATGGGACCTGAGACAAACTAAACAATCACAATTTTTCTGTCATTTTAGGTAGTTCTTAGCATGCTGATGTATGTTCAAATGTTCGTTTTTCTAATAAGTTTGCCTTTAATTAGTTTTTTGATGCTATAAAAACGGGGTGTGGTGTCATGATTGTGATCTTGCGATTGGGTCTGCGGGAGTTTGGGCAGGACTTTGATACCACGGCTCCACCTCAAGATCACTACCTTTTTCTATGGTTCACTCCAACACAAATGTTCGGCACAAAAATTCAGTCTGGTTTTTGTATGTGATTTGTCTGTTCAAACCAATGCATAAAAATTGGACAGAGGAAAATGTAATTTACATTCTCTGACAGTAGGTGGTGTTTACAGAAAAGCAGCAATACCCCAGTTAAGGCCTGTTAGCAACAAGGATGATAACTAAATCTATGTGAATTGGAAAGTCCACACCACAACTATAACGATAACGACACAGAGGAACAATATTGGGTAACACATTAGTTAATGGACCAGTTCTCACTGTTGCTATACAGTTGCTTATTAGCATGCATATTATCAGCATATTGGCTATTTATTAGTACTTATAAAGCACATACTATACTAATGCTTTATTGTGCATGACTATATTTCAGATCCCTTAATCCAACCCCATACCTAAATTTAACAACTACCTTACTAACTGTTAATAAGCAGCAAATTTGGAGTTTATTGTGGCAAAAGTTACAGTTAATAGTTAGCTAATAGTGAGAAATGGTCCTCAAAATTAAAGTGAGACCCAATATCGTTGGTAACACTTTTCAGGACAATAGTTTTTTTCCCAGTTAATAAATGATAAAAACATTGACAGCCAATCCAAATCCACCTGACTTTAAAGAGCTTTAAGATTTAAAACAGCAGATTGCAAAACTGCAGCATTCTTATAATAAACAAAACAATGTTATCGTGCATTGATGTGGTCAGTAATGTAGTTATCGTTATAGTTATAATTCTTGTTGTTAACAGGCCTTTACTCTAAAAAGAAAGGAAATCAAAAGTATTTACATGTTTTCAAACAGCCATTACAATTGTATTTGCCATGGTGTTCATCAACTAACACCAAATACAAGAGTACAGAGAAGTCGGCTCCGGATTCTTTAGCAAAATACTTTGCTCATTAGTGCCACCAAGCAACTGCACTGACTTCGGGAACTTGAAGTGCAAATCTTATCAGTTGGACAATTTTCTTTTCAATGCGATGAAAAAAAAGACTCGAACACCATGAAGTACTCCGCAAAAAAAAAAAAAGTGGCATTGACAGCATGCATGTGAAACCGCTTTAAAGGGGTAGTATGCCCAAAAATGCAAATTCATAATTTACTCACCCTCTGCTTGTTCCAAACCTGTAAGAGTTTCCTTCTTCTGGTGAACACAAAAGAAGATATTCTGAATAATGTTGGTAACCAAACAGTTGCCAGTAGCCATTGATTTCCATAGTATGGAAGGTAACACTTTAGAATAGGGAACACATATTCTGTTAAGTTTTCCCTTAACAGAGATGATAACTGAATGATAACAGAATTTTCATTTTTGTCCAACCTATCCCTTCAAGGTTGAGAACCTCAGCTATACCAGGTTAGGGGTAAGGGCTAAGTGCCTGGTCTTAAATTTCCATTCATTAATCACATTTATCCAAAGCGGCTCAAAGTGCATTCAAGGTATACAAACCCTTGGAACTGAACCTTTGACACATGGCTAGTGCCGGTCTCTACCAGTTGAGCAACAGGAACAGGTTTTTTGAATGAAATTGAATCAGATGGTTTTTCTGCCAACCAGCAAAGCCATATGGCCTACTCTCCACTGAGCTATTGTTCCTAAATGCTATCCTGTTGTCCATAACATCAGCCATGCATTGCGTAGGAAAGGCTTTTCCGTGAATCAGGCAGACGGCTCGTAGCGGGGAAACTCCGCACCCCTGCTGGTCCCACTGTGTCTGTGCCAGTGTAACCATGACAATGAGGACACATATGGAATGCCAAACCTGACAAAATTAGAAATAAATAAATACATAAATTAAATATACAAATAAATGTAAAAAAGCTCAACTAAATATATAAATAAATATACAAAGAAAAGCAATATATATATATATATATATATATATATATATATAAATAATTTATGTAGTAAAACACTTGCACACCTGTAAACACAGGTTACAAGCAAATATTAGCATTACTGTGATCATTGTTTCATACCACCGATTCTTCACTGGAACAAAACAAACTACAGACTCCAGACCACATCAGGGCTGCGTTCAGCCTCGACAAAACGGTGCAAAATGTTTTTTAAACGGAAACGGTGGTGCG
>NW_015506093.1:121987-123729 GCF_001515645.1 Sinocyclocheilus grahami | reverse complement strand
ATAAAAACCAATTCAGCAGGTTTTTCTACGTGCTGTTAATAAAGCAGATTCTTGTATTCCTCTGCTCCTGAACACAGGGGCTAAAGTCTCGCCACTTAATATGCCCACTTACGAACATTTCCTGCCACACTTGCCCCTCCAGCCACCTTTTCTGAATCTAATTGGATATGGAAGTTCTGCAATCAATGATATTGGTCTTATGCATGAGCCTGTCCAGTATGGCAACGAGGCCCTGCCAAACTTCCCATTTCACATCACAAACCATGGCAGCAATATCCTTGGATTGGACCTGTTTATGAGTCTGGACTTTTCTCTGCACAGTTCTTCATGCCCTCTAATCCCAACATAGCATCCAGTGATTCCGCAAGCGACAACACTACCACCATCTTCAGCATCGCAAGGCAGGCCTACCAGATCGCACACTCGGCCTGCTCGCTTTCAGGACTACTTAACGTCCTTTCACACTTCACCGGGAGGGGAGGGGAAATGTTGCATGCTTAGTTAGACTTATAATCTGATGTTTCATTAAAGTAATGTGTTTGTTACATTAATAAGATGTAAAGAACGCCAGTCACTTTAACAGTTAAGAATGAATAATGACTTGACGCTAGAATGTTTTCACGCAGTTCAGTGATGAGAGGGAAGTTGACGAGAACAATGAAAAATAGTCATCTTTACAGACAGAACAGTGACCTTATGGGTTCATTATATTGTATGTACCATGTTTGATGCTAAATTAAATCTATTAAAACGTTTGGTTAATCTATAAATGATACACACTGTTGCCATACATGATACTGTCATGATTATGGTCTTGTGTTTCCCTGTTTTGTGTTTAAGGACTTTTATGTTGAAGCGCTTTTCTGTTCCCATTGTTTTTGTGTTCACTTCCGGTGTTTAGTTCCTGTTTCCCTTGTTGCCTTGCCTTCCTTGTTTGTTTCCATAGTTACCCTCCTCTGTTACCATGGTTACTCATTGTTTACACATTTCCCTTCTTGTCTATATGATCCCCAGTGTTTCTCTTCTTTATTGTCTGGTATGGATGTATGGTGTCCATTTGTTTCAGCTCCTGAATTTGGTTTATCTTTTGTTCACTGCTGGATTTACTTTTGTTGTCTTGTTTAAATAACTTTGAACTGCACTTGGTTCCAACATTCTGTTTTACTGAAACAGCCACGTTACACAAACACCAGACCATTGATAGAGCTAGTCGTATTAATTCAGCTTCACCAAGAAACTCATTCACTCGAGGACCATCAAAGACTGTCTGGACGTTTCTTATCTAACTGACCTGCCTGACTTTCCTCGCATTGATTTCTTCTGCCATGGAATCAACAACCCGTTACAATTTACACTCATCTGTGATGATCCTCGAGGATCACTGAGTGAGTTTCTAGAATTACACTCTTACAACCTTTGTGTGACACTGATGTTAAAGAGGAGAGATGTGGAGAGGAGAGCGATGGTCTCTCCTCCATCTGATTCACTACAGTTTTAATGTGATTCAACATTAGATCATCTGAAACAATCATGACACTTACTGTGAACAAGTGTGTTATTGTTTGTTCTTTTTAATTTAACAGTGTTTTATATGTTATGCTGAGAACTTCAGGAGCTTATAGATTCATTGTCACAACTGGATATTATTCTCATGTAGTAGAGAGAGTTTAGGAAGTTGATGATATTCAACTCACCCTTCACATTGAGAGAAACAGAGTTTGATTGTGATGAGAGTGATCTTC
>NW_015506093.1:118822-121007 GCF_001515645.1 Sinocyclocheilus grahami | reverse complement strand
AAATGTTTGAGCATATGCTTAGAACTCTTAGATGTTGGAACTTCTGTTTATTTTATTCTATAGTTTTTTTTTCTTAATGTTTTAACTTTAGTAATCAAAAAGTATATTTAATTAGTGAAATCATAAACACTAACAACAATTTATTACAAATATATGATTTTTTTTTCTCAGCGGTAATCAGAGTATGACTATGAGTCATATATTTGATCATAATTTTGATCATAATTTGAAAAAAAAAAACATATATTTGTAATAAATTGTTGTTAGTGTTTATGATTTTTTATTTTTTTTTTATAACTTTTTATGTAAATTCTAACTTTCACTCATGGAGATAACATGGACAATTTGCCATGGTTTAGCCCTTAAATAATTACATAAAATAACATGAAACTACAACTACAGCCACTAGATGGCTGCAATGATCCCTCAGTGGCTCATTAGATGTATGCGGAGACATTGAAACATCATCATTATAACAATAAAAAAATTACTCTTTTTCAAAGTTTAACTTTTTTTTTTTATGAAAGTACCATTTTTTGAAGTAATGTTACAATATTCTGACAAATTATGTAACAGAGAGGAATTTTTTTTTTTTTTATTTGTTTACACGTTTATGATGTAATATCCATGTCATTATACACATCTGTGTCCTCATAAACCATCATGCCAGATCACCAGAGTTACACATTGTGGATGTTTTATAGTTTCCACTTCCACAATGTCTTTGTATTTGTTTTCTGCTTTGTGGCTAATGTTAGTGACTTCATTTGACAAATTGAAAAGAAAAAAAAAACAATGATTTTATGAGGCATTCATTTCCATTGTGGGGTTTGGGGAGACACTGAACATCCTGAGTGTGAGTGCCTTTTTTATTTTTGTAGAGCTAGCAGGGTCGACAAAGTCATGAATCTCATGCCATTTATATGAGGGGAACATTTATTTATTTTGTCATTTGGCATCTAAAATAACCCTGAATATCACAAAAGTGTTAATGGCACGCATTAATTTTTGCAATAGACTACAATAAGCTCTTTATTTATTTTTAACTTTCCTCATAAACTGCAGAAATAGCACAGCAGTGTTTTAGCAGCATGAGGACCTACACATACAAATGATGCTGGGTGAAGATGAATGACATCAAAATATGGACATGGATTATCAGCAAAGAGACAAATGCTGGATCCTCATGTGATCCATGTAGACAAATAAACTACTACAGCACTATTCATATTTGTTTAGTAAATCAAATGTACTTCAGTACGGCACAATACCTTGAGTGAGTCCAGTGTGGATGAGGGATATCAGCACTAAAAGCAGAAGAAACAGATATGAATCATTTCCATTCGTTCAACACAATGCAGATCACAGAAACATGTCTAGAGTTTCAACAGAAAGTGTTTCTCTGTTTTGATGCTCCATGAGAACCAATGGTGGATATTCTCCATCATTTAACACACACAGTGTCATCACAGCATGGGCCTAGAATACGCTGGGAATGTGTCCACCGACTTTCGGTCAAGTTCGTCCTACACACGTTTTCGGTCAAGTGTGTTCAGGTTGAGGTTTTCAAGGGCCAGTGGGAATAAGTCTAGATTTAAATTCAAAGAGACAAAATAGTTTATGCATGTCCCGGCGTCTTAATCGTATCCAAAATGAGCCGATGTGAACATTATGGAGCACTAAACACTCTCATTAAGTTTATATTTAATTCATACTGGAAGCCGGAGTGTGCTCTCATGCAGAAAGTCCAAATATAGTAATGCATTGTTGTTCAGAAGACAAAAATTATGCAATATTGATGTGCGCTGTATCCCTTCTAGCAAACCATCCAGCTATCGAAGCTAAGCTGAATAAAAAACAGAAACGTTTAAACTGATGAAACTTGAAGACAACAAACACACGATTGTGACAATATATGGTTACTGTGTGTGTCATCTTCAGGTAGGCTAAAAAATAAATAAACTATATGTGAAAAATGCAGTGCTAATTGATTGATTATAGTATTGAAACGAATCAAACGATAAAATATATTTTCTGCCCTATTCTCTGATAAAAATAGGAAAAAGTGTATAAACCACTTATAAGTATATACAAGTATATAAACCACTCTAAAATTGTCATTAATAAAATATAGGGAATAAATATATTCCATTAGACAAAAAAATACTGTATTATTATATATATA